>NC_135957.1:86194822-86276514 GCF_053455715.1 Rhinoraja longicauda | reverse complement strand
GTAGATAGTAGTTCAGCACTGCTCTCTGGTTGTGGTAGGATGGTTCAGTTGCCTGATAACAGCTGGGAAGATAAACTGTCCCTGAATCTGGAGGTGTGGGTTTTCACACTTCTGTACCAACTCACAGCCCCCCAGCTTGTCTGACACCCTTCCACCACAACCCTCTGAAGTCTATGGGTAAAGCCCGTTCACAAGTTATAGGAGTAGAATTAGGCCATTCGCCTCCTAGTCCACTTTTCCTGCCTTCTCCCTGTAACCCTTGACAACCGTTCTAATCAAGAATATGTCTATCTCTGCCTTAAAAATATCCACTGACTTGGCCTCCACAGCCCTCTGTGGCAATGCATTCCACAGATTAACTACCCCCTGACTAAAGAAGTTTCTTCGCACCTCCTTTCTAAAAGAGCGCCCTTTAATTCTGAGGCTATGACCTCTTGTCCTAGATTCTCCCACCAGTGGAAACATCCTCTCCACATCCACTCTATCGATGCCTCTCATTATTCTGTAGATTTCAATGAGGTCCCCCCTCATCCTTCTAAACTCCAGCGAGTACAGGCCTAGTGCCGACAAACGCTCATCATATGCTAACCCACTCATTCCTGGGATCGTTCTTGTAAACCTCCTCTGGACCCTCTCCAGAGCCAGCACATCCTTCCTCAGATACGGGGCCCAAACCTGCTCACAGTGAAGCCAGTTCTGAAATGAAATTTCTGAGATTAACATGAGAGTGTACCTGGAACACTCTCAGCACTGGACAGATTTAATCTTAAACTCGTCCAATGTTTAAATTGTAGGGGCACAGGGATTGGTCCAGACCATCGAACCCTCTGATTGGTAGAAGAGGTGAGGTGGTGCGCAGGAAAAGGTACCGAGGAGTCTGGTTTAGAACTCCGAGAGAGACAGTAAGATTTTTGGTTGTCTGTCGTTTAGTGCGTTGGTTGTCACGGTTGTTAATCTTACAATAAACGTCTACCTCAACGCACATCGCCTACGACTCGCCATAAAGTAGTTAATAAGTAGTCAGGCACCAGAGAACAGAAATGAGCATCAAATCCATTTCAGACTTTGGCCGCCCATTAAGAGTTGACGCAAGTGAATTGGCCTGAGCAAGGCTTCTGTTTCCTATCTAATCTAATCTAAAGATTATAGAACCCTTTGGTTGACAAGACAACGCACCTCCAAGTAGTGCTAACATGGCCCCCACTCTCCCTCCAATTAACCTCACCTTCCTTGGCTCCCTCAACTAAGGTTTAGATTTTTTTTTTAGAGATACAGCGCGGAAACAGGCCCTTCGGCCCACCGGGTCCGCGCCGCACAGCGATCCCCGCACACTAACACTATCCTACACACACTAGCGACAATATTTTTACATTTGCCCAGCCAATTAACCTACAAACCTGCATGTCTTTGGAGTGTGGGAGGAAACCGAAGATCTCGGAGAAAACCCACGCAGGTCACGGGGAGAAGGTACAAACTCCGTATAGACAGCACCCATAGTCGGGATGGAACCCGGGTCTCCGGCGCTGCATTCGCTGTAAGGCAGCAACTCTACCGCTGCGCCACCGTGCTGCCCGTAACGTTGCCAACTGACCCGCATTAGCCGGGACATCCCGTATTTTGGGCTAAATTGGTTTGTCCCGTACAGGACAGCCCTTGTCCCATATTAGGCCCGGGGGTGACAGGTAGGCCCGGACACTGTAGGCCTGGACTCTGTAGCTCCCAACAGTTTAGGTCCCGACACTCTAGGTTTCCGACATTTTAGCTTCCGACAGTGTAGGCCCGAAGGCCCGGGCACCGCCTGACGGAGGTTGCCTAGCAACCCGCCTCCCGGCCCGGGCGGCCGCCATTGGTGGAGCGGGAGCACGTGGCCTCTGGCTGGGTGAGGTCACGTGGGGCGCGGGGCGTTGACGTCACCGTATCCCGTATTTGGGAGTGAGGAAGTTGGCAACCATACCCTCAACCTTGACCCCCCCCCCCCACTGAAGACAATGCAGCCTTCCAGTATGGCGACAATGTAGATAGACACACAATGCTGGAGTAACTCAGCGGGACAGGCATTATCTCTGGAAAGAAGGAATGGGTGATGTTTTGTGTCCAGCTCCTTCTTTAGACTGAGAGGAGAGGGGAAAATGGAGATCTAGAAGGGTATAAATAATATGTACGGTGTGAAAAGGACAGCTCAAAGCAGACGATGGTCAAGGAAATGTAGACCAGTTCATTATGTGGGAAGGAGCTGCAGATGCTAGTTTACACCAAAGACAAACACAAACTGCTGGAGTAACTCAGCAGGACAGGCAGCATCTCTGGAGAGAAGGTATGGGTGACGTCTCAGGTCGAGACCCTTCTTCAGACTGAGAGTCAGGGGAAAGGGAGACAAGAAAATGGTTCATTGTTGACAATGAGGCATACGAACAGTAAAATCATTCAGGAGGTCAGTGAAACTAGTGGGAGACCTAGGCTGGGGGAGGGATGGAGAGAGAGGGAAAGAAGGGTTACTTTAGAGTCAGATAAATCAATATTCGTACTGCTGGATGTAGACACAAAACGCTGGAGTAACTCAGCAGCATCTCTGGAGAGAAGGCATGGGTGACATTTTGGGTCGAGACCCATTGTTCTGTCTGGGACATACGACAATAAAATACTCTTGACTCTTGAAAGGGGCAATATATTTTGCCTAAGTGAGTGTTACACGGGTTGTTGGCAGAAAGCAACAGATTCCCAGACTCTCAGCGGCTGAAACTATGTAAATGATGCAGGCAATTAATAGATAGACACAGAGTGTTGGAGTAACTCAGCGGGTCAGGCAGCATCTGTGGAGAACATGGACAGGTGACGTTTCACAGAGTGCTGGAGTAACTCAGCGGGTCAGGCAGCATCTCCAAATAGACACCCACACATGCTGACGGGGAAAACAGCTTTAGGAACGGCTTTACAAATAGAGGCAGGGGCTGCACAGCAGCTGACGAGACGGGTGGCAATCCCCGAGAGTCAGTGTGGCAACTCAAGGGGCTGCACAAGCCCCTTTTCGTATTAGCACACTGACGTCATCTTAATTTAAAATTGTAAATTGTCACATGTGTGTCGGACAGTGTTAGTGTAAGTTTGTAGGTTAATTGGCTTGGTAAATATCAAAGAAGGGCCTGTTTCCGCACTGTATCTCTAAGCTAAACTAAATTTGAATTTCACCCACATTTTGAATGCTCTCTCTCTCGCTGCTCCCCCTCTGTTATTTCTCCTGCCCTCCTGCTCTATGACCACATTTTGAATCCAACTTTAGATAGTTCCTCTGTCCCTCTCTTCCCCTCCTCCTTCCCAGATCTCCCTCTATCTTCCTGTCTCCACCTATATCCTTCCTTTGTCCCGCCCCCCCTCCCCCGACATCAGTCTGAAGAAGGGTCTCGACCCGAAACGTCGCCCATTCCTTCTCTCCCGAGATGCTGCCTGACCCGCTGAGTTACTCCAGCATTTTGTGAAATAAATACCTTCGATTTGTACCAGCATCTGCAGTTATTTTCTTATACTAAGCTAAACTAAAAGTCCTTTAATTCTGAGGCTGTGACCTCTAGTCCTAGACTCTCCCACCAGTGGAAACATCCTCTCCACATCCACTCTATCCAGACCTTTCACTATTCTGTACGTTTCAATGAGGTCCCCGCTCATCCTTCTAAACTCCAGCGAGTACAGGCCCAGTGCCGTCAAACGCTCAGCATATGTTATCCTTCCGTTCCCTGCACATCCAAAGAGCCTCATGAACACCACTATCATATCAGCCTCCACCACCACAGGCACACCGCAGGAGATGAATCAACACACCAAGCTGTGAGGGGAGGAAATGGTGGAGAGTAGAGGAGAAACTGCTGACTTGATATTAGTCCCATGTGCTGACTTCATCTAAATTAGTCATCCCACTTGTTTGTACTTTCGGCCAAAGACAAATTTCATCAATTTTACTGCTCTTGTGACTCATCTCAGCTGGAGTTGCTTGGTCAGGCAAAAGATATCAAACTCAAGTGCTGCCACACTTCCTTCCTAATCTTCAAAGTTTCAGTTTCAAGATTATGTTTTATTCCCACTCCTTTTGGGCTGGGAAGGTGCCAATGGCGTTCGTCATCGTTGCAGCAGCTTGCTGAAGAGGCAAGTCGAGGGGCAAGAGAGTCCAAGTGATTCATCGACATTACACATTCTTATTTGCAACAGCACCACGGATATGTACACCGTTAAACCCATAACTACAAACACATTTTTTATATTAAAAACTTTTTTGTTGTTTATTAGTGCGTGTAAGTGATATCTTAAAGATAGCGGAGTTCAGGGATATGGGGAGAAGGCAGGAACGGTGTACTGATTGTGAATGATCAGCCATGATCACATTGAATGGCAGTGCTGGCTCGAAGAGCCGAATGGCCTCCTCCTGCACCTATTGTCTATATACATGTACAATATATATATACACATATATATATACACACACACATATATATATATATATATATATACATACACACACATATCTATATATACATATATAAATAGCATATACACACGCAAAGATTGGTGTTCACAGAGTACAATGTTTTATATATGTGTAAATATACTACATACCACACATACTGACCTCCCCACCATCGAATGGATCTACAGGAGGCACTGCCTCAAAATGGCAGCCAGCATCATCAGAGACCCACACCACCCTGGCCATACTAGACTCTGTGTATTCACCTTATTTATTTCCCTCGTGATTTTGTACACCTCTGTAAGATCCCTCAGCCTCCTGCACTCCAGGGCATAGAGTCCCAGCCTGCCCAACCACTCAGGCCCTCGATTCCTCGCAACATCCTCGGAAATCTTCTCTGCGCCCTTTCCAGCAGAACGTCAACGGGTGTACAGTAGACAGCCCACTGTCTTGCATCACAGCTTGGTTTGGTAACTTGAATGCCCAGGAACTTACAGGAGATTACAGAAGTGGTGGACATCACAGATTACAGAGAGTGGTGGACATCACAGATTACAGAGAGTGGTGGACATCACAGGTACTGACCTCCCCACCATCAAAGGCATCTACAGAGAGTGCTGGACACTGCCCGCTCCATCACGGGCACTGACCTCCCCATCATCGAAAGGATCTACAGGAAGCGCTGCCTCAAAAAGGCAGCCAGCTTCTTCACTGACCCACACCACCCTGGCCACACTCTCACTGACCCACACCACCCAGGCCACACTCTCACTGACCCACACCACCCTGGCCACACTCTCACTGACCCACACCACCCTGGCCACACTCTCACTGACCCACACCACCCTGACCCACACCACCCTGGCCACACTCTCACTGACCCATACCACCCTGGCCACACTCTCACTGACCCACACCACCCTGACCCACACCACCCTGGCCACACTCTCACTGACCCACTACCCTGGTCACACTCTCACTGACCCACACCACCCTGGTCACACTCTCACTGACCCACACCACCCTGGCCACACTCTCACTGACCCACACCACCCTGGTCACACTCTCATCTTGCTGCTACCATCGGGAAGAAGGTACAGGAGCCTGGAAACTGTGACCTCCAGGTTCAAGAACAGCTTCTTCCCAGCAACCATCAGGCTCTCGAACATTGCACAACACTGACCCCAGCAACTGTAATCTTCTACAGACGGGTGTCAGTGGTTGCACTTTGGTTAATTGCACTATTACGGTTACCTCATAATACGGTGGTTAATTTATTATGTCTTAATTATCTTTATTAAGTTGTGTGTTATCACATTAATGGGCCTGCAAAGCTGCAAGAAGAATTTTATTGTTCTGTTGCAGTTGCATATGAAAATTAAACTCTATCAACTCTAGAGTTTAGTTGTAAAGGAGATAAAAGAGTAAGGTTTATTGGAGTGTTCAGTTTAGTTTAGTTTAAAGATACAGTGCGGAAACAGGCCCGGTTGCCCACCGAGTCCGCGTCGACCAGCGATCCCCGCACACTAACCTGCACACACTAGGGACAATTTACATTTTATACTAAGCCAATTAACCTACAAACCTGGAACCTGTATGTCCTTGGGGTGTGGAAGGAGGGGTTGCCAACTTCCTCACTCCCAAATACGGGACAAGGTGACGTCACCGCCCAGCGCCCCACGTGACCTCACCCTGGCAGCGGCCACGTGCTCCCGCTCCACCAATGGCGGCCCGCCATTGGTGGAGCGGGAGCACGTGGCCGCTGGCTGGGTGAGGTGACGTGGGGCGCTGGGCGGTGACGTCACCCTTTGTCCCTTATTTGGGAGTGAGGAAGTTGGCAGCCCTACTAATACGGGACAAGGGCAGTCCCGTACGGGACAAACTAAAATACGGGATGTCCTGGCCGAAATACGGGACAGCTGGCAACCCTAGTGGGAAGGAAAGCGAAGATCTTGGAGAAAACAAAAACAGGTCACGGGGAGAAGGTACAAACTCCGTACAGACAGCACCCGTAGTCAGGATGGATCCCGGGTCTCTGGTGCTGTAAGGCAGTAGCTCTACCACTATTGGAGTGTTGTTTGCAGCTTTTTTGCTTATCACCTTTGATCGCTGTGCATGTGACGGGTAAAACGAAGGTTTACCTGGAATAAAGTATCAGACAGATGATTATCTGATTTAAGCCTCAATGTACAAGCCTATTCTGGTTCACAATGTTCAAAATGTACACATTAAAATGTGGTGACTGGATTGCTTCTGAAGTTAATTAGAAAGTTCTGTGTCCCCAGTCAAGGGCATACTGGGGATAATGTATTAAAACGGAGCATGCTGTGAGATCAGGCAGCATTGCAGATAAGTGGGCAGCACGGTGGCGCAGTGGTTGAGTTACTGCCTTACCACACCAGAGACCCAGGCTCCATCCTGACTACGGATGCTGTCTGTACGGAGTTTGTACCTTCTCCCTGTGGCGGCCTGGGTTTTCTCTGGGTGCTCCAATTTCCTCCCACACTCCAAAGATGTGGAGGTTTATAGGTTCATTGGCTGTGGTCAAGATTGTAAATTGTCCCTAGTGTTTGTAGGACAGTGTTAGTGCGGTGGGCTGAAGGGTCTGTTTCCCGCTGAGTTACTCCAGCACTCTGTGAAACGTCACCTATCCATGTTCTCCACAGATGCTGCCTGACCCGCTGAGTTACTCCAGCACTCTGTGAAACGTCACCAATCCATGTTCTCCACAGATGCTGCCTGACCCGCTGAATTACTCCAGCACTCTGTGAAACGTCACCTATCCATGTTCTCCACAGATGCTGCCTGACCCGCTGAGTTACTCCAGCACTCTGTGAAACGTCACCTATCCATGTTCTCAACAGATGCTGCCTGACCCGCTGAGTTACTCCAGCACTCTGTGAAACGTCACCTATCCATGTTCTCCACAGATGCTGCCTGACCCGCTGAGTTACTCCAGCACTCTGTGTCTACATGGGAACTTGCCACTGCAATGGGGCAGGAGCTGGTGACTGTGAAGCTTACTGAATCTTATCACACCGGCAGTATGCTTTCAACCGCCGATGTTGCTGTGAAGTTCAGACGTTATCTGTTCACCCAAGCCCCAGGCGGCCTGCCGCAGGGTAAGGCCCTTCCACCTGCTTATCTTTATACTGTGCCGTGTCACAGGCAAAGTGTCTGCCTCAGACGTCACGGCAGTCGAGTGTTTGATTATCACACACACCGACAACAGAACTATGACATTCTCACAGGTCCATAAACTGTCTGTCCAGAGTTTGCACATTCTCCCTGTCACTGCATGGGTTTCGTCTCACATCCCATAGACGTGTGGGTTTGTAGCTTAATTGGACCTCTGCAACTTGGACCTGTTGTGCAGTCTGAAGAAGGGTCTCGAACCGAAACGTCACCCATTCCTTCTCTCCAGAGATGCTGCCTGACCCGCTGAGTTACTCCGGCATTTAGTGTCTATCCCCGGTTTAAACCAGCATCTGCAGTTCTTTCCTGCACCTGGTGTGTAGGGACTGGATTAGAAAGTGGGATAACACTTGTGTCAATGGGTGATTGATGGTCATGTGGACTTGGTGGGCCAAAGGGCCTGTTTCCACACTGTACCTCCAAACTAAACACAATAACACAAGTAAATTTTAATAATCAAAATACATTAATAACCATAATACGAGATGATGGTGCAAAACTGAAGTCTGCAGTACAATCAAAGACACACAAACGGTTTTAGGGATACAGCACGGAAACAGGCCCTTCAGCCCACCGAATCCACACCGACCATCGATCAGCCGTTCACACTAGTTCTATGTTATCCCACTTTCACATCCACTGGGGGCAATTTACAGTGGCCAATTAACCTACAAAAGAACAAGTCTTTGGAGAGTGGGAGGAAGCTGGAGCACCCGGAGAAAGCCCACGCGGTCACAGGGAGAACTTGCAAACTCCACACACAGAACAGGATGGAACCAGGGTCCCTGGCACTGTGAGGCAGTGGTTCTCCCCGCGGTGCCACCCTGCCACATTGGCAGAGTGCTGGCTGCCTGGAACGTGCTGCCAGGGATGGTTATTCTACCCATGTTTTTTTTTGTTTGAACAGTTTAATGCCTTTACAGGCGAGGCAGAGCAGCTGCACATTTTCCACTCCACCCATCTGCTGGTATTGATTAACTTGCAATCTACGCGATGCCAACGCCATTGAAGCAGATGGTTGTAAATAAAAAAGATCGACAAAAATTAAAGCTCGCGCTAAATGTGTGAAAACAGACAGATGGCAATGGTTAGAGTCATAGAGACATACAGCGTGCAAACTGGCCCTTCGGCCCAACTTGCCCACACCAGCCAACATGTCCCATCCACACTAGTCCCACCTGCCTGCATTTGGCCCATATCCCTCTAAACTTGTCCTCTCTATGTACCTGTCTAATTGTTTCTTAAACGTTGCGATTGTCCCTGCCACAACTACCTCCTCCGGCAGCTCGTTCCATACACCCACCACCCTGTGAGAAAAGGTACCGCCTCAAATTCACATTAAATCTTTCCCCCCTCACCTTAAACCTCTTTAGTTTGTTAGCTTAGTTTAGAGATACAGCACGAAAACAGGCCCTTCGGCCCACCAGTGATCATCCCGTTCACACTAGTTCTATCACACACATTGGGAACAATTTACAGAAGCCAATTAACCGACAAACTCGCAAGTCTTTGGAGTGTGGGAGGAAACCGGAGCACCTGGAGAAAACCCACGCAGTCACGGGGAGAACGTACAAACTCCTCACAGACAGCACCAGAGGTTAGGTTGGAACCCGGGTCTCTGGCGCTGTGAGGCAGCAACCTTAGCACCGTGTCAGGAGATCTCTCTTTCCCAGCTTCACCTCTAAGATCAATATGTCCAGGAAACACGCCACACTCCCATCAGCGAAGCGACAGGGGTATCAAGAACCAGAGGGCATGGGTTTGAGGGGAGGACGGGGAAGATTTTACAGGAGCCGGAGGGAAAGCTTCTTCACAAAGTGGGTGAATGGAACGAGCTGCCAGAGGAGGTAGATGATGCAGGGACTATAACAGCATTTAAATAACAGCTTTTTTCCACGAGTAGTAGCTCTACTCAATAACCAAAAGTCTGGAGCCTCTTTTTATTCTGGTTTATTTCATTCACATGTTTCAACTATAATGTTTTATTCTTAATGTTTTATGCTTTGTTCGTAATTGCACCAAGGCACATTCCTTGTATGTGTACATACTTGGCCAATAAACTTAATCAATTTAATTCAAAAGACATCTGAACAGGTACATGGATAGGAGAGGTTTAGAGAGATTTGGGCCAAACGCAGGCAGGTGGGACCAGTGTAGATGGGACATGTTAGCGGGTGTGGGCGAGTTGGGCCGAAGAGCCTGTTTCCACGCTGTATCACTATCACAGGCTTGCTGGACAGATGACAAGTTGTGTCGTGAACGGGCGGCCCTGTATACTCGATGTACTAATGCTGCTCACCTGTATCATAGACAATAGACAATAGGTGCAGGAGTAGGCCATTCGGCCCTTCGAGCCAGCACCACCATTCAACGTGATCATGGCTGATCATTCTCAATCAGTACCCCGTTCCTGCCTTCTCCCCATACCCCCTGACTCCGCAATCCTTAAGAGCTCTATCTAGCTCTCTCTTGAATGCATTCAGAGAATTGGCCTCCACTGCCTTCTGAGGCAGTGAATTCCACAGATTTACAACTCTGACTGAAAAAGTTTTTCCTCATCTCCGTTCTAAATGGCCTACCCCTTATTCTTAAACTGTGGCCCCTGGTTCTGGACTCCCCCAACATTGGGAACATGTTTCCTGCCTCTAACGTGACCAACCCCTTAATAATCTTATACGTTTCGATAAGATCCCCTCTCATCCTTCTAAATTCCAGTGTTTACAAGCCTAGTCGCTCCAGTCTTTCAACATATGACAGTCCCGCCATTCCGGGAATTAACCTAGTAAACCTATGCTGCTCGCCCCCAATAGCAAGAAGTATTGTATCTGAGATGTTTATCTAAGATGCATCTAAATGCGTGTGCATAGTGACACTTGTACTGAACTGTTTGCAACATTGAAGTTCGCTGTACCTCAGTACACGTGACCAATAAAGCCCCATACAAGTTCAATATCCTTGCTCCAGCTGTAAACAACACAGCTCAGTGGCTTTCAATCGAACGCGATCAATTTCCCCTGACAGCCCGAGGCATGAATATCAGGTTGGCTTTAATCACCTAAATAGTACAGATAGCACAGGTACCGTTAAAGTGTGCGTCAATTAGAAGATCATAATTACACATTATTCATGGAGTTCTGGGAATTTCCAAAGGTTAAAAGAATACAGAATATAGAGACACACGGTGTGTGAAACAAACTGCAGATGCTGGTTAACATCGAAGGTAGACACACAATGCTGGAGTAACTCAGCGGGTCAGGCAGCATCTCGGGACTTCAGACTGAAGAAGGGTCTTGACCCGAAACGTCACCCATTCCTTCTCGCCAGAGATGCTGCCTGACCCGCTGAGTTACTCCAGCATTTTGTGTCTAACATAGACAATAGGTGCAGGAGGAGGCCATTCGGCCCTTCGAGCCAGCACCGCCATTCAATGTGATCATGGCTGATCATTCTCAATCAGTACCCCGTTCCTGCCTTCTCCCCATACCTCCTGACTCCGCTATCCTTAAGAGCTCTATCCAGCTCTCTCTTGAATGCATTCAGAGAATTGGCCTCCACTGCCTTCTGAGGCAGAGAATTCCACAGATTCACAACTCCCTCCCAACCTCCGGCTCTCCACAGAAAACAATCCAAGTTTGTCTAACCTCTCCTTGTAGATAATACCCTCTAACCCCGGCAGCGTTCTGACTTTAGACATATAGCATGGAAACACAGAGTCCACTCCAACCAGCAATCACCCCGTACACTAATGCTATCCGACATATGAGGGGCTATTTATTATTTTTATTGAAGCCAATTAACTAAAAAATCTGTCCGTCTTTCGAGTGTGGGAGGAAACCGGAGCACCCGGAGAAAACCCACGCGGGTCAGGGGAGAACGTACAAACTCGCACAGACAGCACCCGCAGTCAGGATGGAACCCGGGTCTCCGGCGCTGTGAGGCAGCAACTCTACCACTGCGCCACCGTGCTGGTAAAGCAAGTGAAACAAAATTTAAGAAATGAAACCCTTTCTTTTCGGGTTATAATGCAAACCCTAGAGTCATAGCCCACAGATTCCTTCATACACCTCATCCACCCATTCAGAAGGGGAAAGAATGAAGGAGATTGCCCAGCAAAAACAAAAAGCTAGTTTCTATGGGTATAAAACATAGAAACATAGACAATAGGTGCAGGGGAGGCCATTCGGCCCATCGAACCAGCACTGCCCATTCACTGTGATCATCCACAATCAGTAACCCGTGCCTGCCTTCTCCCCTGAGACGGACTGAGCGGAGGTGTTCAGCGAAACGATCGCCCAGCCTGCGCTTGGTCTCGCCGATGTACAAGAGTCCACACATGGAACAGCGGATACAGCAGATGAGGTTGGAGGAGGTGCAGGTGAACCTCTGCCTCACCTGAAATGACTATCGGGGTCCCTGTACAGAGTCGAGGGAGGAGGTATAGGGACAGGTGTTGCATCTTCTGCGGTGGCTGGGGAAGGTACCTGGGGAGGGGGTGCAGGTACAGCAGGCAGTGAAGAAAGCCAATGGAATGTTGGCCTTCGTAACAAGAGGAGTTGAGTATAGGAGCAAAGAGGTCCTTCTAAAGTTGTACCGGGACCTGGTGAGACCGCACCTGGAGTACTGTGTGCAGTTTTGGTCTCCAAATTTGAGGAAGGATATTCTTGCTATGGAGGGCATGCAGCGTAGGTTCACTAGGTTAATTCCCGGAATGGCGGGATTGTCGTATGTTGAAAGGCTGGAGCGATTGGGCTTGTATACACTGGAATTTAGAAGGATGAGGGGGGATCTTATTGAAACATATAAGATAATTAGGGGATTGGACACATTAGAGGCAGATAACATGTTCCCAATGTTGGGGGAGTCCAGAACAAGGGGCCACAGTTTAAGAATAAGGGGTAGGCCATTTAGAACGGAGATGAGGAAGAACTTTTTCAGTCAGAGGGTGGTGAAGGTGTGGAATTCTCTGCCTCAGAAGGCAGTGGAGGCCAGTTCGTTGGATGCTTTCAAGAGAGAGCTGGATAGAGCTCTTAAGGATAGCGGAGTGAGGGGGTATGGGGAGAAGGCAGGAACGGGGTACTGATTGAGAGTGATCAGCCATGATCGCATTGAATGGCGGTGCTGGCTCGAAGGGCTGAATGGCCTACTCCTGCACCTATTGTCTATTGTTTGGGTGGGAAAGGATGAGTTAACCAGGGAGTTGTGGAGGGAACGGTCTCTGCGGAAGGTGGAAAGGGGTGGAGATGGGAAGATGTGGCCAGTGCTGGGATCCCGTTGGAGGTGGCCGAAATGTCGGAGGATTATGTGTTGCATGCGACGGCTGGTGGGGTGGAAGGTAAGCATGCAGGTTTAGCAGGCAGTGAAGAAAGCCAATGGAGTGTTGGCCTTCATAACAAGAGGAGTTGAGTATAGGAGCAAAGAGGTCCTTCTGCAGTTGTACAGGGCCCGAGTGAGACCACACCTGGAGTACTGGGTGCAGTTTTGGTCCCCAAATTTGAGGAAGGATATTCTTGCATCTATCCGATAGGAGAAGAATTAGACCATTCGGCCCATCAAGTCTACTCCTCCATTCAATCATGGCTGATCTATCTCTCCCTCCAAACCCCATTCTCCTGCCTACTCCCCGTAACTCCAGACACCCGTACTAATCAAGAATCTATCTAGCTCTGCCTTAAATATATCTATTGACGGCCTCCACAGCAGTCTGTGGCAAAGAATTCCACAGATTCACCACCCTCTGAAGAGATTCCTCCACATCTACTTCCTAAAGGAATTCTGAGGCTGTGACCTCTAGTCCTAGACTCTCCCACTAGTGGAAACATCTTCTCCACATCCACTCGATCCAAGCCTTTCACTATCATCCACTATTTCTTGATTACCTTGAGAACATGGATAGGTGACGTTTCACAGAGTGCTGGAGTAACTCAGCGGGTCAGGCAGCATCTGTGGAGAACATGGATAGGTGACGTTTCACAGAGTGCTGGAGTAACTCAGCGGGTCAGGCAGCATCTCTGGAGAACATGGATAGGTGACGTTTCACAGAGTGCTGGAGTAACTCAGCGGGTCAGGCAGCATCTCTGGAGAACATGGATAGGTGACATTTTGGGTTGGGACTCCTCTTCCCATCCATGTTCTCCAGAGAAGCTGCCTGACCCACTGAGTTATTCCAGCACGTTGTGTTATCTTTTGTGAAGCAGCATCTGCGGTTCCTAGTCTCCCGGCTGGTCATCGGTCTGCTGGCCACAGTTCCACACCACACAGGGTCAGGGCTCCGGGTAACTTTACCCCGGCTGTGTTTACTTCGCTGCTCTACAGGACACACTTAGCCCCCAGTGAAAGAAAACTCAAACACCACAATCGTCACAGCTGATGCAAACAAACCAGAAGGTCAAAATGACTTCGCATGTGACCACAGTAAAGACAGGCTGAACACGTTCCAACAAACACCACAAAAATTCAGCTTCCAAGGAGAACTAAGCCACGCAAGGGGGAGTCAGTGTTGTGTGGGATTTTTTGGAACAGTGTTTCTTGGCCTTCATAACAAGAGGAGTTGAGTTTAGGAGCAAAGTGGTCCTTCTGCAGTTGTACAGGGCCCTGGTGATACCACACCTGCAGTTTTGCTTTCCTAATTTGAGGAAGGACATTCTTGCTATTGAGGGAGTGCAGCGAGGTTCACGAGGTTAATCCCTAGGATGGAGGGACTGTCATACGAGGAAAGAATGAAGCGACTGGGCTTGTATACATTGGAATTTAGAAGGATGAGAGGGGATCTTATTGAAACATATAGAATTATTAAGGGATTGGACACGCTAGAGGCAGGAAACATGTTCCCGATGTTCGGGGAGTCCAGAACCAGGGGCCACAGTTTAAGAATAAGGGATAGGCCATTTAGAACAGAGATGAGAAAAAACCTTTTCACTTAGAGTTGTGAATCTATGGAATTCTCTGCCTCAAAAGGCAGTGGAGGCCAATTCTCTGGATGCTTTCAAGAGAGAGTTAGATAGAGTTCTTAAAGATAGCGGAGTCAAGGGATAGGGGAGAAGGCAGGAATGGGGTACTGATTATTGATGATCAGCCATAATCATAGTGAATGGCAGTGCTGGCTCGAAGGGCCGAAGGGCCTACTCCTGCTCCTATTGTCTATTGCTTAGTTTGTCTGGTTTAGTTTAGTATTGTCACATAAAGTTATGAGTGATAGGAACAGAATTAGGCCATTTGGCCCATCAAGTCTACTCACCCATTCAATCATGGCTGATCTATCTCTCCCTCTCAACCCCATTCTCCTGCCTTCTCCCCAAAACCCCTCACCATACCGAACGATAAAACTTTATTCATCACCGGAGGGAAATTGGTCTGCCGACAGTCACAACACACAAGGAAAACTTGAAATTAAAAGTGAAAACAAAAAGAAAAAGACAAGCGACTGTCGTCTGGCTGCCGTACGCACAGCGCCTTCACGGGAACAAAAGAACAAACAAACAGAGACTTATTCCCTGGGCAGAGGATTATAAACTAGAGTGACCCCCCCCTCCCCCACACTGGATGCCTCTTTGTTCTCCTACCGTCCCATGCCGGGTCCCCATTGTCTAGGTTAGTTTATCATTGTCACGTAGGGTTGCCAACTGTCCTGTATTAGCCGGGACATTCCGTATTTTGGGCTAAGTTGGTTTGTCCCATACGGGACCGCCCTTGTCCCGTATTAGGCCCGGGGGTGCTATAGACCCGGACACTGTAGGCCCGGGGGCGCTGTAGGCTCGGACACTGTATGCCCGGGGGCCGCTGTAGGCCCGGACACTGTAGGCCCGGGGGCCGCTGTAGACATGGACACTGTCGGCCCGGGGGCCACTGTAGGCTCGGACACTGTAGGCCCGGGGGCTGCTGTAGGCTCGGACACTGTAGGCCCGGGGGCCGCTGTAGGCTCGGACACTGTAGGCCCGGGGGCCGCTGTAGACATGGACACTGTAGGCCATGGGGCCGCTGTAGACATGGACACTGTAGGCCCGGGGGCCGCTGTAGGCTCGGACACTGTAGGCCCGGGGGCCGCTGTAGGCTCGGACACTGTAGGCCCGGGGGCTGCTGTAGACACGGACACTGTAGGCCATGGGGCCGCTGTAGACACGGACACTGTAGGCCGGGGGGCGCTGTAGACACGGACACTGTAGGCGATGGGGCCGCTGTAGACACGGACACTGTAGGCCCGGGGCCGCTGTAGACACGGACACTGTAGGCCGGGGGGCGCTGTAGACACGGACACTGTAGGCGATGGGGCCGCTGTAGACACGGACACTGTAGGCCGGGGGGCCGCTGTAGACACGGACAGTGTAGACCCGGAGGCCGCCAAACGGAGATTGCTTAGCAACCCGCCTCCCAGCCCGGGCGGCCGCCATTGGTGGAGCGGGAGCACGTGGCCGCTGGCTGGGTGAGGTGACGTGGGGCGCGGGGCAGTGACATCACCTTTCGTCCCTTATTTGGGAGTGAGATAGTTGGCAACCCTATTGTCACATGTACCAAGGTGCAGTGAAAAGCTTTTTGTTGCGTGCTACGCAGTCAAAGGCTACACATGAATACAATCGAGCCATCCACAGTGTACAGATGCAGGATCAAGGGTCCAACAGCTAGTGTGGTTGTGTGTTTATCTTCGGTGTCCACCAGCATCTGCAGTTCCTTGCTACACATTGTCAGCTCCACTGGTGAGAAATGTCCTCAAGGTGTTTCCACTTTGAAGAAGTCCTCCTCCTCCTCTCTCTGATGAGAGTTCTGCAACATACTCTCTTACTGCTGCCCGTCTGTCATTCCTCCTCCTCTCTGGCTCTACGCCACACCATGAATGGCGGTGCTGGCTCCAACCTACACCTATTTTTCTATGTTTCTATCTCTCTACATCACTTTCTATATCTCTCATTTCCCACTCCCCTGACTCCCCCAGTCTGAAGAAGGGTCTCAAACCGAAACGAGACCAGGTTGCCACAGAATCACAGAGGGAAAAAAACTGCAGATGCTAGTTTAAATCGAAGGTAGACACAAAATGCTGGAGTAACTCAGCAGGTCAGGCAGCATCTCTGGAGAGAAGAAATGGGTGACGTTTCGGGACGAGACCCTTCTTCACCCATTCCTTCTCTCCAGAGATACTGCCTGACCCGCTGAGTTACTCCAGCACTCTGTGAAACGTCACCTATCCATGTTCTCCACAGATGCTGCCTGACCCGCTGAGTTACTCCAGCATCTTGTGCCTATCTTCAGCCCAACAGGAACACCGCGTCAACTGTCCTTCCTCCGCCTGGACTGGGAAGAGTTTCCGGAACCACAGTGATGATCAGCCATGATCACAATGAATGGCAGTGCTGGCTCGAAGGGCCAAATGACCACCTCCTGCACTTATTTTCTATGTTTCTATGATAGGGAGGCCTATCAACTACTAAGTCACAAGTCACTCTGTTCATGGGCAGTAAACACTAAGCCTGCCAGCGTCTTTCAGGTCCAGCAAGGGGGATCGTGCAGGCCAGGCAGAAATTATATAACCAAAGCAAACAAGCTTTTGGAACAGCGGCTGCTGCTTTGGGGCCAGAGTCAGCAGGCAACTACTAGCATTTGAGTGAGGTTGGGACGTTATGTGCCTGTGTAGGAAGGAACTGCAGGCGTTGATTTCAACCGTAGATAGACACTGGAGTAACTCAGCGGGTCAGGCAGCATCTCTGCAGAACATGGATAGGTGACGTTTCACAGAGTGCTGGAGTAACTCAGCGGGTTAGACAGCATCACTGGAGAAAAGGTGACATTACATAGAAACATAGAATACAGGTGCAGGAGTAGGCCATTCAGCCCTTCGAGCCAGCACCACCATTCAATATGATCATGCTTTATCCCCCACATCCCTTGATTCCTTTAACCCTCAGAGCTAAATCCAAGTCCATTGAGAGCTATATCGAGACACTTCTTCAGTCTGAGAGTCAGGGGAAAGAGAAATGAGAGATATAGACGGCGATATGTCGAACAAATGAATGAAAGATATTCAAACCAAAGTAACAATGATGAAGGAAGCTTCCCATTGTTAGCCGTGGGCTCGGTGAAAACAAGTTACAGACAATGTAGAACGACTTGGCTGGGAGACAGAGGGAAAGCAAGGGTTACTTGAAGTCAATGATCATACCGCTGGGGTGTAAGCTGCCCAAGCGAAATACGAGGTGCTGTTCTTCCAATTTGCGCTGGGCCTCACTTTGACAATGGAGGAGGCCCAGGACAGAAAGGTCAGATTAGGAGTGGGAGGGGGAGTTGGAGATCAGGTAGGTCTGACTGATCAGACTGTCCAGGCAGACAGAGGGTTACTAGAAACATAGATGGTAACACAGCAAATAGATGCAAGGAACTGCAGATGCTGGTTTAAATCGAAGATCGAGCTGGAGTAACTCAGCGGGACAGGCAGCATCTCTGGAGAGAAGGAATGGGTGACGTTTCAGGTCGAGACCCTTCTTAAGACTCGTCAGGAGAGAGAGATACGAGAGATACAGACGATGATGTGGAGAGATATAGAACAATCAGATGAAGGGTCTCAACCCGAAGCGTCAGCCATTCCATCTCTCCAGAGATATTGCCTGTCCTGCTGTTGCTCGCGTCAGATCTCGTCTGATCTCGGAAGCTAAACAGGCTCAGGCCTGGTCAGCACTTGGATGGGAGACCGCCTGGGAATACCAGGTGCCGGAGGCTTTTGAGCGGTCACAGTGGCGCAGTGGTAGAGTTGCTGCCTTACAGTGAATGCAGCACCAGAGACCCGGGTTCCATCCCGACTGCGGGTGCTGTCTATACGGAGTTTGTATTCTTCTCGTGATCTGTATGGGTTTTTTCCGAGATCATCGATTTCCTCTCAAAGACGTACAGGTTTGTAGCTTAATTGGCTTGGTAAATGTAAAAATTGTTCCTAGTGGGTGTAGGATCGTGTTAATGTGCGGGAATCGTTGGTCGGCGCGGACCCGGTGGGCCGAAAGGGCATGTTTCCGCGCTGTATCTCTAAACTACTCCCAGCATTTAGTGTCTATCTATATATTACATATTCAAAATGTACCCATTAAAATGTAGTGACTGGATTACTTCTGAAGGTAGTTAGAACATTTAGAAAATATTAGATTTGGTGTCTCTCGAAACATCTACATTTTGTGTCTATCTCCATTTCAAATTAGGCAGATGGAAGGGGATCTAGCTGGAAGGGGAGAGGCCTGGGGAAGGGGATCTAGCTGGAAGGGGAGAGGCCAGTTGGGGGGGGGGGGGTTGTGAAAAGCAAGCCATTTCCTTTTGGTGTTTATGAAAACCCTGCTGTGCACAGGTTCAGCAGATCTGCCAAAAAGCAAATAAACAGAAATCTGCACAATGCAGATTCTGAGAAGACATGCGCGATTCTATTGCGACACTGCACCCACAGACGTGCATCGCCACACTGACGCATGCACGCAACCCTTTCCAAGAATAACCCACAAGTCACCTGTCCAGCTGTAAAAATCAACAAACAAGGAGCACAATGCAAAACTTAACCTACTAATTTTGGCAAGCTCTCTCCTACAGAATTCTTTTAATTAAATTTTTTTTAAAGTTTAATTTAGAGGCACAGCGTGGAAACAGGCCCTTTCAGCGAACCTACACCCACCAGGGACAATTTTTTTAAACATTTACCAAGCCAATTAACCTACAGACCTGGAGTGTTGGAGGAAATCAAAGGTTTCGGAGAAAACCCAAGCAGGTCACGGGGAGAACGTACAAACTCCGTACTGACAGCGCCCGAAGTCGGGATCGAACCTGGGTCCGCAACTCTACCGCTGCGCCACCGTGCCGAGCGGTATTCTCTGCCACTGAAGACAGTGGAGGCCAATTCACTGGCTGAATTTAAAAGAGAGTTAGATAGAGCTCTAGGGGCTAGTGAAATTAAGGGATGTGGGGAGAAGGCAGGCACGGGTTACTGATTGTGGATGATCAGCCATGATCACAATGAATGGTGGTGCTGGCTCAAAGGGCCAAATGGCCGCCTCCTGCACCTATTCTCGTTTCCACATCAAACACTGAGCTCAGCGATTATGAGATTCCATAGAGTGTTATTGGCAGTGGAGAGAGACAACAAATCCAAATTCCTGGGTGTGCATATCTCTGGAGATCTGCAGTGCGACCAGCACCCTGTTGCAATCAAAGAAAGCCTGTCAACGCCTCTACTTCCGGAGATGATTGAGGAGATTTACTTTGTCAAAGAATAACTCTCTCTCTCTCTCTCTCTCTCTCTCTCTCTCTCTCGCTTCTGGAGAAAAACTCATATTCTCATGATCACAGGAGCAAAATTAGGCCATTCGGCCAATCAAGTCCATTCCGCCATGCAATCATGGCTGATCGATCCTTCCCTCTCAACCCATTCACCTCATAACCCCCGACACCTGGACTAATCAAGAATCTGTCAATCTCCACTTTAAAAATAGCATTTTTGGCCTGACTTGGCCTCCACAATCTTCTGTGGCATTGAATTCCAGATTCACCACCCACTGACTACAGAAATTCCTCCTCATCTCCTTCATAAAGGAACGTCCTTTAATTCTGAGGCTGTGACCTCTGGTCCTAGACTCTCCCACCAGTGGAAACATCCTCTCCACATGCACTCTATCCAGGCCTTTCACTATTCGGTAATTTTCAATGAGGTCCCACCTCATTCTTCTAAACTCTAGCAAGTACAGGCCCAATGCTGTCAAACGCTCATCATATGTTAACTTTACTTAACCTGACATTAAAGTTCAACTTCAACATGGGCTTCAAGTTCTCATTTCAGAAGTGCTTTGTAAATGGGTTGATGCAGTATTGGGTCAATCAGACCAAGGTAAGGTGAATAGCTTTTGTTTAGTTTTAGATTAGTTTACAGATACAGCATGGAAACATGCCTTTCAGCCCACCAAAACCACACTGACCACTTGCACGTCTTTGTAGTGTGGGAGGAAACCGAAGATCTCGGAGAAAACCCGCGCAGTCACGGCGAGAAGGTACAAACTCCGTACAGGCAGCACCTGTAGTCGGGATGGAACCCGGGTCTCTGGCGCTGTGAGGCAGCAACTCTACCGCTGCGCCACCGTGCTGCCCTTGTTGCGTGCTAACCAGCCAGCTGAAAAAGACTACGCGATTACGATTGAGCCATCCAGTGTACAAATATGGGATAAACGGAATAACAATGCCAGACGGTGTGTATGGATGTCAACTCCAGCGCAGGTAGAAATTGAGCACTTCACCTCTCCTCAGTATCCCAAGCTGCCGAATGGAGAGGAAATTGGGAATAGGAGTAGGGGGTTTTCTCCGAGGGCTCCTGTTTCCTCCCACATCGAGGGTTTGCCGGATAATTGACCCTCTGTAAATGGCATCTAGTGTGCGTAGGAAGTGGATGGGAAAGTGGGATACTATGGAACTAATGTGAACGGGTGATCGCTGGTCGGCATGGACTTGGTGGGCCGAAGGGTCCTGTTTCCATGCCGTATCTTTCAATGAAACACCTTGAGTCAGAGGCTTAGTTCAGTTTGGAGATACAGCGCGGAAGCAGGCCCTTCGGCCCACCGGGTCCGCGCTGACCAGCGATCCCCACACACTAACACTGCCCTACACACACTGGGGACAATTTACACGTACACCAAGCCAATTAACTTACAATCCGGTACGTCTTTGGAGTGTGGGAGGAAATCGAAGATCTCGGAGAAAACCCATGCAGGTCACGGGGAGAACGTACAAACTCTGTACAGACGGCGCCCGTAGTGGGGATGGAACCCGGGTCTCTGGCGCTGAATTCGCTGTAAGGCGGCAACTCTGCCGCTGCGCCACCATGACCGCCCGCATAAATGATGGATTACATCCTGGGGGAAGCTGCCAATTAAGTAGCTGCTGGCAACATGTGGTCGACCAACCTACATGCAGAAGGTTGCAACAAGTGTACAAAACAAAGGCTTCTGGCATCTGGCAGGGTGGCTTTCAAACCGATGAACACACCATCTGTTCACCATCTCTACGTCTTGTGCAATGGTCCAACAGTCTCAAACATTCCACATGCCGGTCACCCACAGAAACAAGTCTCCTTAGTTGTAGAGAGTCATAGAGTGATACAGCGTGGAAACAGGACCTTCAGCCCAACCTGTCCACACCGGCCAACATGTCCACACCGACCAAAATGACCCATCTACACTAGTCCCACCTGCCCGCGCTTGGCCCATATCCCTCTAAACCTGTCCTATCCATGTACCTGTCCAAATGTTTCTTAAACGTTGAGATAGTACTGCCACAACTACCTCCTCTGGCAGCTCGTTCCATACATCCACCACCCTTTGCTTGAAAAAGTTACCCCTTAGGTTCCTATAAAATCGGTTAGATAACAAAAAAATATGCAAAACGAGCTAAGGTGATGTGGAAGTCATTAATTGTTTTGAATATTGCCACTGAACATTGTGACTCAGACTCAAGTACCTGATGGAGCACAAACGACCTGCCCTCAGACTGAAACGCCTCACTAGAGCTGAGGGCATACAACGTGGACACAGGCCCTTCGGCCCAACTTGCCTGCACCGACCAACATGCCCCATCTACACTACTCCCACCTTCCTACGTTTGGCCCAAATCCCTCTAAACCTGTCCTATCCATGTACCTGTATAATTGTTTCTCAAACGTTGGGATAGTCCCTGCTTCAACTACCTCCTCTGGCAGCCCGTTCTGTACACCCGCGTTGCGGTAGAGTTGCTGCCTTACAACACCTGCAGCGCTGGAGACCAGGGTTCGACTGCGTGGGTTTTCTCCGAGATCTTCGGTTTCCTCCTACACTCCGACGACAATGCAGTTAATTGTCTTGGTAAAATTATAAATTGTCCTTGGTGTGTGCAGGATAGTGTTAGTGTGCGGGGATCGCTGGTCGGCATAGACGGTGAGCTGAGCGGCCTCTCTCCGCTCTGTATCTCAAAACTAAACACCACCCTTAGTGCAAACACTTTACCCCTCAGATTCCTATTAAATCTTTTCCCCTTCACCTTAAACCTATGTCCTCTGGTCTTTGATTCCCCCAATCTGGGCAAGAGACTGTGCATCCACCAGATTTATTCCTCTCATAGAAACATAGAAAATAGGTGCAGGAGGAGGCCATGTGGCCCTTCGAGCCAGCACCGCCACTCATTGTGATCTTAGCTGATCATCCACAATCAATAACCTGTGCACCTTACCTCTTGATTCCGCTAGCCCCCAGAGCTCTATCTAACTCTCTTTTAAATTCATCCAGTGAATTGGCCTCCACTGCCTTCTGTGGCAGACAATTCCACAAATTCACAACTCTCTGGGTGAAAAAGTTTTTTCTCACCTCAGTTTTAAATGACCTCCCCTTTATTTTTAGACTGTGGCCCCTGGTTCTGGACTTCCCCCAACATTGGAAACATTTTTCCTGCATCTAGCTTGTCCAGTCCTTTTATAATTTTATATGTCTCTATAAGATCCCCTCTCATCCTTCTAAATTCCAGTGAATACAAGCCCAGTCTTTCCAATCTTTCCTCATATGACAGTCCCGCCATCCCGGGGATTAACCTCGTGAACCTACGCTGCACTGCCTCAATAGCAAGGATGTCGTGCGGCACGGTGGCGCAGCGGTAGAGTTGCCGCCTTACAGCGAATGCAGCGCCGGAGACTCAGGTTCGATCCTGACTACGGGCCGTCTGTACGGAGTTTGTACGTTCTCCCCGTGACCTGCGTGGGTTTTCTCCGAGATCTTCGGTTTCCTTCCACGCTCCAAAGACATACAGGTTTGTAGGTTAATTGGCTGGGTAAATGTTAAAATTGTCCCTAGTGTGTGTAGGATAGTGTTAATGTGCGGGGATCGATGGGCGGCGCGGACTCGGTGGGCCGAAGGGCCTGTTTCCGCGCTGTATCTCTAAAAAAAAAGAAAATGTCCTTCCTCAAATTAGGAGACCAAAACTGCACTCCATGATTCATGATTCCCCCATCGCCAGTGAAATCTTCCCAGAGCGTGGTTCCTGTTACTGGCCAACAATCTCCAGCCTGAAGCTGCATCAATAATGCTTTTAAACAAACGCAGCGAAACCCCATCTGTGGAGAACATGGATAGGTGACGTTTCAGAGTGCTGGAGTAACTCAGCAGGTCGGGCAGCATCTGTGGAGAACATGGATAGGTGACCTTTCAGGTTGTGACCCTTCTTCAGACTACAGATATGCTGCCTGACATGCTGAGTTCCTCCAGCACTTTGTGCCTTTTTTTTGAAAACCAGCAGCTACAGATCCTTGCATTTCACTTTTGTTTCATAGAAACGTAGAAAATAGGTGTAGGAGGCGAATTGGCCCTTCGTGCCAGCACCATCATTCATTGTGATCATGGCTGATCATCCACAATCAGTAACCCCGTGCCTGACTTCTCCCCATACCCCCTGATTCCGCTAGCCGCTATAGCTCTATCAAACTCTCTTTTAAATTCATCCAGTGAATTGGCCTCCACTGCCTTCTGTGGCAGACAATTCCTCAAATTCACAGATCTCTGGGTGAAAAAGTTTCATCCAGTGAATTGCAAATCTGCAAAGACTGGGGAAATTTTTTCACTTTGAAAGCACCGCACATAATTACTTGCTCTTAACTTATCAAACGTTATCTCGTGGGTCGGGGAGAAAGGTTCAAGCAGCAACTGCAATAAAAGTTACAGTGAAAACCTCAGCAAATTCCCCGGTGAAAGGAAGATAGACACAAAAAGCTGGAGTAACTCAGCAGGTCAGGCAGCATCTCTGGAGCGAAGGAATGGGTGACGTTTCGGGTCGAGACCCTTCTTCAGACTGAAGGGATTCAACCCGAAACGTCACCCATTCTTTTCCTCCAGAGATGCTGCCTATCCCGCTGAGTTTCTCCAGCTTTTTCTGTCTAAAACTTCTATGCCAATCCAATTTAAGGTGGCACGGTGCCAGAGATAATGCTTCTGCCTCATAGCGCCAGGGACCCGGGTTTGATCCTGACTACAGGTGCCCGTCTGTGTGGAGTTTGCACGTTCTCCCTGTGACTTGCGTGGCATCTGAGCTCGATTTCGCCCATTTCCTTCTAAGAAGAAGGGTCTAGACATGAAACATCACCCACTCCTTCTCTCCCGAGATGCTGCCTGACCCGCTGAGTTACTCCAGCATTTTGTGTCTTACTTTGAATTTTACCAGCATCTGCAGTTTTTTTTCCTACTTCAGAAAGGGTTGGGTAACACGTATCGAGTTTGCAATCAGCACCCAAGTTATAAGGATCTTATAGAAACTTACAAAATTCTTAAGGGGTTGGACAGGCTAGATGCAGGAAGATAGTTCCCGATGTTGGGGAAGTCCAGAACAAGGGGTCACAGTTTAAGGATAAGGGGGAAGTCTTTTAGGACCGAGATGAGAAAGTTTATTTTCACACAGAGAGTGGTGAATCTGTGGAATTCTCTGCCACAGAAGGTAGTTGAGGCCAGTTCATTGGCTATATTTAAGAGGGAGTTAGATGTGGCCCTTGTGGCTAAAGGGATCAGGGGGTATGGAGAGAAGGCAGGTACGGGATACTGAGCTGGATGATCAGCCATGATCATATTGTATGGCGGTGCAGGCTCGAAGGGCCGAATGGCCTACTCCTGCACCTATTTTCTATGTTTCTAATAACATCTGTCTCTTGAAGGAAAAACAAACTGCTGGAGTAAGTCCAGCACAGTGGAGCAGCTGGTTAACCCACAGCCTCACAGCACAAGGCACCTGGCTTCAGTTTACTCTAGAGATACAGCGTGGAAACAGGTCCTTCAGCCCACTGAGACCGCGCCGACCAGCGATCTCCCCGTACCCTAGCGCCATCCAGCACGCACTGGGGACAATTTGCAGAAGTCAATTAACCTGCAAACCTGCACGTCTTTGGAGTGCGGGAGGAAACCGGAGCACCCGGAGAAAACCCACGCAGGTCACGGGGAGAACGTACAAACTCCGTACAGACAGCACCCGTGGTCAGAATGGAACCCGGGTCTCTGGCGCTGTGAGGCAGCAACTCTATCGCTGCGCCACCGTGCTGCCCCTAGCACTTTGTGCCTTGCTCTGCTTTAAAAATATCCCATGACTTGGCCTCCACAAATTCACCACCTTCTGGCTACATTGTAGATGTAATATCTGTACAATTTGATCGTTGATGTGCTTGACTGAGTCTTTTCGCCTGCAGGCAAGATTTTCATTGTACCTGTACCTCAGCACACTTGTACAGATGCCAATAAACCTGATCTTATGATCCTGATGTTGTCTGTAATCAGCAAGGCTGATATCCAGAGTAAAATGCACAGTAATAATAATAATAATAATACATTTTATTTATATAGCGCTTTTCATATACTCAAAGACGCTTTACAGAGATTTTGAGAACATAGGGAAATTAATAAATAGATAAATAAGTAAATAAATAAATGAACAGAGAAAGGAGACAGTAGGTGAGGTGACCTTCAGTGGTTGAAGGCAGTACTGAACAGGTGAGACTTCAGCGATGTTTTGAATGTGGTGAGTGTGGGGGAGTCTCTAACGGTTTGGGGTAGTGAGTTCCATAGGGTGGGAGCAGCGATGGAGAAAGCCCTGTCCCCCCAGGATCTGAGTTTAGTCCGGATGTGGGGGGATAGGAGATTGGCAGCGGCAGAGCGGAGGGTGCAGGTGGGAGTGTGCCTGTGGAGGAGGTCGGTCAGGTAGGATGGGGCCAGGTTATGGAGGGCTTTGTAGGTTATGAGGAGGATTTTGTACTGGATTCTCTGGGGGATGGGGAGCCAGTGGAGTTTATAAAGGACGGGGGTGATATGGTCACGGATCGAGGTGTGTGTGAGTAGACGGGCAGCGGAGTTTTGAATGTATTGAAGTTTATTGATGATTTTTGAGGGTGCGCCATAGAGGAGGCTGTTGCAGTAGTCCAGACGGGAGGTGATGAAGGCGTGGATGAGGGTTTCTGCAGCTGTGGAGGAGAGGGATGGACGGAGACGGGCAATGTTTTTGAGGTGGAAGAAGGCTGTCTTTGTGATGTGTTTGATGTGTTTGTCGAAGGAGAGGGTTTGATCAAGGATGATTCCAAGATTCCGGATGTGAGGTGAGGTGGATACTGGGAGACCATCAATGTTGAGGATGAAGTTTTGGGTGGATTTGGTGAGCATTTTTGGACCAATGATGATGATTTCAGATTTGTTGCAATTGAGTTTGAGGAAGTTTGATTGAAGCCAAGATTTTATTTCAGTAATGCAGTTTGTCAGTGTAGAGTGTGTGGTGGAGGAGATTGACTTGGTGGAGATGAGGAGCTGGATATCATCGGCGAAGCAGTGGAAGTTGAGACCATGACGGCGGATTAATTGACCAAGGGGGAACAGGTAGAGGATGAAGAGGAGGGGGCCAAGGACTGAGCCTTGGGGGACACCTTGGGGGAGGGGAGCGGTGGGGGATTTACAGTTGTTAATGGAGATGAACTGGTGTCTGTCAGAGAGGTAAGATTTAAACCAGGATAGGGCTGTGCCGGTGATGTTAAGGGAGGTTTCAAGTCGGGTGAGGAGAATGGAGTGATTTATGGTGTCAAAGGCGGCGCTGAGGTCAAGTAGGATGAGGATGTTGAGGTTGCCAGCGTCGGAGGAGAGGAGAATGTCGTTTGTGATTTTGAGGAGCGCAGTTTCAGTACAGTGGTTTGAGCGGAATCCAGATTGGAAAGTTTCATACAGGTTATTGGTAGAGAGGTGGTATTTTAGTTGGGAAGCTACAGCACGTTCCAAAACTTTGGACAGAAAGGGTAGGTTGGAGATTGGTCTGAAGTTGTTTGGGGTGTCAGGGTTTAGACCAGGTTTTTTCAGAATGGGGGTGACAGCAGCGATTTTGAGGGATGGCGGGACGATGCCAGTGGACAGGGAGGAGTTTATTGTTGCAGTGATAAGTGGAGAGAGAGCAGGAAGGCAGGCCTTGACAAAGCTGGAGGGGATGGGGTCCAGAGAGCAGGTGGCAGTTTTTATTCCTGTGAAGAGGTCCTGTGAAGAGGTCAGTAAGCTAATATGCACATGGACGAGAAATCACACTCGCAGTAAACCAATAAACTGTTGATTACAACTAATAAAGTTGTCTAACGAAACTTGTCAACAAGTTACTTTGTACTCCAAATATGTCGGTATAGCAAAAACGAGTTTACTTCATGCCAGCTGCCGCTGCGGTTGCCAACTATCTCTCTTCCAAATAAGGGACAAGGTGCGTAACCTCACCTAGCCAGCGGCCACGTACTCCCGCTCCACCAATGGAGGCCGACCTAACCAGGGTTACTATGCCAACTCCATTAGGCGGCCCCTGGGCCTACAGCGCCACCCCCCCCCCCCCCCCCCCCGGGCCTATTATGGGACAAGGGCAGTCTCGTACGGGACAAACCAATTTAGCCCAAAATATGGGATGTCTCGGCTAATAAGGGACAGTTGGCAACCCTCGCTACCACCCACGGAAGAGCTCACACATTACACAGGGAATTAGCTGCTGTGGTAGTTTCAGAACATTCACTGCTCTTTGCTTCTGTAACCCAGCCCTGCACACGGTTACACAAGAAAATGCAGATGGGTTGAGTTGAATTTAAATTATTGTCACGTGTACTGAGCTACAGTGAAAAGCTTTTGTGTAGGAGGGAACTGCAGATGCTGATTTACATCGTAGACACAAAATGCTGGAGTAACTCAGCGGGACAGGCAGCATCTCTGGACAGTAGGAATGGGTGGCTTTTCGGGTCGAGACCCTTCTTCAGAAGAATGGGCCGTCGCCTGTTCCTTCTCACCAGAGATGCTGCCTGTCCCGCTGTTACTCCAGCATTTTGTGTCTCTGTTCAGTGCAAAGCTTTTGTTGCGTGCTATCCAGTCAGCGGAAAATGATTACAATCATGTTCACACATGATAAAGGGAGTAACCTTTCATGGAAGATAAAGACAGCAAAGTCCAATCAAAGTTAGCCCGAGGGTCTCCAATGAGGCAGATAGCAGTTCAGCACTGCTCTCTGGTTGTGATAGGATGGTTCAGTTGCCTGATAACAGCTGGGAAGAAACTGTCCCTTAATCTGGAGGTGTGCGTTTTCACACTTCTGTACCTCTTGCCTGATGGGAGAGGGGAGAAGAGGGAGTGGCCAGGGTGCGACTGGTCCCTGATTATGCTGCTGGCCTTGCTGAGGCAGCGTGAGGTGTAGATGGAGTCAGTGGAAGGGAGGTTGGTTTGTGTGATGGTCAGGGCTGCGTCCACAATTATCCTGACCGCGGGTGCTGTCTGTGCGGAGTTTGCATATTCTCCGTGACCGCGTGGGTTCCATCCGGGTGCTCCGGTTTCCTCCCACATCCCAAAGACGTGCAGATTTGGAGGTTAAATGGCCCTCTGTAAATTGCTCCCAGTGTGTAGGGAGTGGATGAGGATAGCATGGGACGAGTGTGAACAGGTGATTGCTGGTTGGCGTGGACTAGTTGGGCCGAAGGGCCTGTTTCCATGTTGCATCTTTCAATGTAATAACATTATAACTTGCTGGTGGGGGCGGGGGGCCGGGGTGGCTGAGTGCTTCGCTGCCCGACTAATCTAATGTCAAGACATGTTCACAATAAAGGGTCGACGAGACAGAGTGAAACTGATTCTTGGCTGAGAAAACGCTGATCTAGCGGAAGAAAAGATTGCCAGCGGGAATCTTGCCAGAGGGTCAGCTACTGGGAAGGTTAATTAGAGGAAGAGGTTTAACTTCAAAAAGACACAATCATAATCCCAATCAGAGACCTGGTCAGGCATAACGTGACCCAGTGCGCTACAGGTCTATGTAGACGAAAGACCAAACTTTCCTAAACACTCCCAAACTGCAGAGCAGCAGCTTAAATGGTGCTTATTACACAGAGTATAGAGGGCTCGTGACCAGAGACACAGGTCATATACATTTAAGAGTCAAGGGGAAGAATGATGCCATTCGGCCCATCAAGTCCATTCCGCCATTCAATCGTGGCTGATCTATCTCTCCCACCTAACCCCATTCTCCTGCCATCTCCCCATAGCCCACAAACTAACCAAGAATCTGTAAATCTCGGCCTTAAAAATATCCATTGACTTGGCCTCCACAGCCATCGGCAGATTCCACAGATTCATCACTTCAGTGTTTAATTCTCATGTGTACCAGCATTTGAACTGTGAAATAAGTTCATAAGTTTTGGCAATTGATTTACAATAGACAATAGGTGCAGGAGTAGGCCATTTGGCCCTTCGAGCCAGCACCACCATTCAATGTGATCATGGCTGATCATTCTCAATCAGTACCCCGTTCCTGCCTTCTCCCCATACCCCCTGACTCCGCTATCCTTAAGAGCTCTATCTAGCTCTCTCTTGAATGCATTCAGAGAATTGGCCTCCACTGTCTTCTGAGGCAGAGAATTCCACAGATTTACAACTCTCTGACTGAAAAAGTTTATCCTCATCTCCGTTCTAAATGGCCTACCCCTTAATCTTAAGTTTAGTTTAGAGATACAACGCGTAAAGAGGCACTTAGACCCACTGGGTCCTCGCCGACCAGCGATCACCCCGTGCAGTAACACTATCCTACACACACCAGGGACAATTTACAGCTCATTACCGAAGCCAAATTAACCGACAAACCTGTACGTCTTTGGAATGTGGGAGAAACCGGAGCACCCGTAGAAAGCCCACGTGGTCACGAGGAGAACATACAAACTCTGTGCAGGCAGCACCTGTAGTCAGGATGGAACCCGGGTCTCTGGCGCTGTGAAGCAGCAACTCTACCGCTGCGCCACCGTGCCACCCCATTTTTGGGAGAAAACGAATAAATTCGTGGCGCAGCGGTAGAGTTGCTGCCTCACAGCGCCAGAGATCCGGGTGCCATCCTGACTACAGGTGCTGTCTGTACGGAGTTTGTACCTTCTCCCCGTGACCTGCGTGGGTTTTCTCCGAGATCTTCGGTTTCCTCCCACACTCCAAAGACCCACCGGTTTGTGGGTTAATTGGCTTGGTATAAATCTTTGGTTTAAAAAAAAATTGTTCCTAGTGTGGTTATGACGGTATTAACGTGTGGGGATCGCAGGTCGGCGCGGACTCGAAGGGCCTGTTTCCACGCTGTATCTTTGAACCAAACTAAACTGGGAAGGAGGAAACGGTGAAGATACTCATTTCTCTGGCGTATAACGTTCTGATTCAGTTTCACTGACTGCCGGAAGGTTGCAAGTAAGTACGTGACACATGCGAGTTGTTCTTGGCACTGTGTGCAATGAACACAAGTTGACTTTAAAACCAGATGCTTAGTCCAGGGGTGTGGGAGTGGAAACAAGTTGAATAAACTCAGCAGAAAGTAGACTTAGACACACAGCCCCAATTCACACAGTTCCTGATAAGATAATATTAAGTAACAATGACAATTAATAACCTCGTGCCAAAAATAAAGGGGAGGCAAAGAGAAATGAAACAGTCTGCCATAAAAACACGAAATAGCACTGCACAACTACCAATAGCGTAGTATTTAAAAACGACAGGGATAATATGCTGCAAAAATATATTACATTCACATTGAATTGAATACATTTTTATTGGCTAAGTATGTGCACATACAAGGAATTTGCCTTGGTGCTTTGCTCGCAAGTAACAACACGACATACAGTAAATAATAGAGAATAAAACATAAAACATTAAAAATAAGACATTATAGTTTAAACATGTGAATGCACACAACTGTACATATACACACACACACATATATATACAATTCCATATAAAAATTGTGTGGGAAGGAACTGCAAATGCAGGTTTAAACTGAAGATAGAGACAAAATGCTGGAGTAACTTAGCAGGACAGGCAGCATCTCTGGAGAGAAGGAACGGTGTCGTTTCAGATTGAGACCCTTCTTCAGACTCTGTATAAAGGGACTCGACACGAAACGTCACCCATTCTTTTTCTCCAGAGATGCTGCCTCTGTCGAAAAATTCGATGTCAATCTAATTTAGAGTGGCATGGTGGCACGGAGATAAAGTTTCTGCCTCACAGCGCCAGAGACCCAGGTTTGATCCTGACTGCGGGTGCTGTCTGTACAGAGTTTGTACTTCCTCCCTGTGACCTGCGTGGTTTTTCTCCCGTTTCCCCCACACTCCAAAGACGTACAGGTTTGTAGGTTAATTGGCTTAGTATAAATATAAATTGTCCCTAGTGTGTGTAGGATAGTGTCAGTGTGCGGGGATCGCTGGTCGGTGTGGTTTTGGTGGGCAGTAGGGCCTGTTTCCGCGTTGCATCTCTAAACTAAACTGGTTACATAGTTGGTCTTGTATCGTAAGATGAACAATAATTTTTTTTAACTCCCCAGAGAAATACTCTGGGTTTTTTTCTACATCCAACCCTACCATCATGCTCATAAAGACTTACTGGAATTATACTTTGTGCTTGCATTCAAGAAGATGACAGTCAGAGTCACAGTGCTGTACAGCATCGAAGGTAGACACAAAATGCTGGAAGGGTCTCGACCCGAAACATCACCCAGTCCTTCTCTCCAGAGATGTTGCCTGACCCGCTGAGTTACTCCAGCATTTTGTGTCTACTTCTGATTTTAACCAGCATCTGTAGTTTTTTTTCCTGTACAGCATGGAAACAGCTACCATAATGACATTCAAGAGACTTACCGATAAGCATATTGATGTGCTGCCTGTTGGGATATAAATTATGCACACAAGTAGATAAAAAATTATCTTGGCCTCATGTTTAGAGTGTTACAGCGTGGAAACAGGCCCTTAGGTCCAACTTGCACACACTGACCAACATGGTCCATCCATAATAGTCCCACGTACCTGTCTAAATGTTTCTTAAACGCTGCAATAGTCCGAGACTCAACTACCTCCTCAGGCAGCTTGTTCCATACACCCACCACCCTTTGTGTGCCCTCAGTTTCCTATGTTCGGCACAGACATTGTGGGCCGAAAGTCTTGTACTTGTGCGATGTTCTAAGAAGCAGACCCTTCGGCCCACCTTGCCCATGCTGACCAGGTTGACATTTTAGGGTTAGTCCCATTTGCCTATATTTGGCCCATAGCCTACTAAACATAGAACATAGAAACATAGAAAAATAGGTGCAGGAGTAGGCCATTTGGCTCCTCGGGCCAGCACCGCCATTCAATATGATCATGGCTGATCATCCAAAATCTGTACCCCATTCCTGCTTTTTCCCCAAATCCCTTGATTCCTTTAGCCCTAAGAGCTAAATCTAATTCTCTCTTGAAAACATCCAGTGAATTGGCCTCCACTGCCTTCTGTGGCAGAGAATTCCACAGATTCACAACTCTCTGGGTGAAGAGGTTTTTCCTCATCTCAGTCCTAAATGGCCCACCCTTTATTCTTAAAATGTGACCCCTGGTTCTGGAGTCCCCCAACATGGGGAACATTTTTCCTGCATCTCGCCTGTCCAATCCTTTAAGAATTTTATATGTTTCTATAAGATCCCCTCTCATCCTCCTAAATTCCAGTGAATACAAGCCTCGTCGACCCATTCTTTCTTCATGTCTGTCCCGCCATTCCGGGAATTAACCTGGTGAACCTACACTGCACTCCCTCAATAGCAAGAATGTCCTTCCTCAAATTCGGAGACCAAAATTGCACACAATACTCCAGGTGCGGTCTCACCAGGACCCTGATCTGACACCATTCAGATCAGAAAGATGTTGTCAAGCTGGAAAGGGTGCAGAGAAGATTTACATGGGTGTTGCCAGGACTAGAGGGTCTGAGCTACAGGGAGAGGTTGAGCATTCCTTGGAGCGCAGGAAGATGAGGGGTGATCTAACAGAGGTGTACAAAATCATGAGAGGAATAAATCGGGTAGAGTCTCTTGCCCAGAGTAGAGGAATTGAGAACCAGGGTTTAAGGTGAGGGGGGGGGGGGGGGGGGAGATTTAATGGGGGCTTGCGGGGTAACTTTTTCACACAGAGGGTAATGGCTGTCTGGAACAAGCTGCTAGATGAGGTAGTTGTGGCTGGGACTATCCCAACGTTTAAGAAACAGTTAGACAGGTACGTGGATAGGACAGGTTTGGAGGGATAAGGACCAAGTGCAGGCAGGTGGGACTAGTGTAGATGGGACAAGTTGGCCGGTGTGGACAGGTTGGGCTGAAGGGCCTGTTTCCATGCTGTTTCACTGTGTGACTTGCTTCACACACACGCTGGGAGACATTCAAATGTCAGCGATTTTTTCGAACTTTGATGCTTGGATTTTGTTTAAAAGACGGTTGGTAAATAGAATTCCTGAAATTCCCGACAATCCTCGATGCCAGACAACTGACAGCGTATTAATGACAACCACAATATTTGCACATGGCCAATTAAAGAACTAAACAATAATTTGTTGCATCGCAGCCTGGTTTGGAAAATGCTCGGCCACAGACTGCAAGGAATTGCAGAGTTGTTGAGAGAGCCCAGCCCCTCACACACACCGCACTCCCCACCACTGACTCCATCTACACTTCACGCTGCCTCGGGAAAGCAGCCAATGCAATCAAAGACGTCCCACCCCGGTCATTCTTTAAACTTTTAGATTTTAGACATACAGTGTGGAAACAGGCCCTTCGGCCCACCGAGTCCGTGCCGACCAACGATCAATCCTAGCACTACACACATTAGAGGGACAATTTACAATTTTTACCCAAGCCAATTAACCTACAAACCTGCACATCTTTGTGATGTGGGAGGAAACCGAGCTCCCGGAGAAAACCCACGAGGTCACAGGAACAACGTGCAAACTCCGTACAGACAGCATCCGTAATCAGGATGGAACCCGGGTCTCTGGCGCTGTGAGTCTGGTGGTGCGCGCTTTCAAACTTCTGTACCTTCTGCCGGACGGGAGCGGGGAGAAGAAGGAATGACCGGGGTGGGACAAGTCTTTGATTATGTTGGCTGCTTTCCCAAGGTAGTGTGAAGTGTAGATGGAGTAAGTAATGGGGAGTGTGGTGTGTGTGATGGACTGGGTTACATCTACAATGGTGGGGAGTGTGGTGTGTGTGATGGGCTGAGCTACTTCCACAACTCTCTGCAATTTCTTGCAGTCTTGGGCAGAGCTGTTCCCCAAACCAAGCTGTGGTGCAACCCAACACTACTTGTGTATAAACTCTTGCCCACAGTAAGGGAATCGAGGACCAGAGGACATAGGTTTAAGGTGATGGGGAAAAGATTTAATAGGAATCTGAGGGGTAACTTTTTCACGCATAGGGTGGTGCGTGTATGGAACAAACTGCCAGAGGAGGTAGTTGAGGCAGGGACTATTGCAATGTTTAAGAAATAATTAGACAGGTACATGGAATGGACAGGTTTAGAGGGATGTGGACCAAACTCAGGCAGGTGGGACTAGTATAGCTGGGACATAGACACAAAATGCTGGAGTAATCTAGCTGGGACACGTTGGACGGTGTGGGCAAGTTGGGCCCAAGGGCCTGTTTCCTCGCTGTACCACTCTATGACTACTCTTCCTATGTATCCAGGGGCAATTAAAGAAGCTTTAAAGAATTCCTCATTTTACAAGGCCATCGGGAACGTGCGGCATTCCAGACAGGAGCCGAGGCCAGGAAGAGGAATGAGGTTTGAAAGAAAGTGTAGCCTTGGTTTGTACACACTGCCAAGGCCTTCGAGGAAATGGTCGCACACGATAACCTTTGGGCTGACTCATCCACTCGTGGAAGATGACAATGTCCCTGGACTCTCTCTCTCTCTAACGATAATGAAATGGAGCTGGAGACATATAAATGTAACACAGAGGCTTTATACGGTAGTGGTCAGACCGCATTAGGAGTATTGTGAGTAGCTTTGGACCCCATATCTCAGGAAGGATGTGCTGGCGTTGGAGAGGGTCCAGAGGAGGTTTACGACAATGATTTGGCCAAGATTTTGGCCCTTTGACACTGAACTGCATTATACCCACCACGCTCTGTGTGAAACAGTTACTCCCCAGGATCCGAGTAAATCTTTCCCCCATCACTTTAAACCCACGTCCTCGTGATGCTCCAGTTTCCCCCCCGCACTCCAAAGACGTACAGATTTGAAGGTTAATTGGCTTCCGTAAATTGTCCCTAGTGTGTGTAGGATAGTGTTAATGTGCGGGGATCGCTGGTCGGCGCGGACTCGGTGGGCCGAAAAGCCTGTTTCCGTGCTGTATCTCTAAACTAAAACTAAGGACTGCATTATACCCACCACCCTGTGTGATACTGTTGCCCCTCATATTAAACCTTTCCCCTACTCACCCAGCTTTGCGAACAGATTGCTCTGCTTAACAAATTTCTAGACAGAAATGATTTTGTATTTCATTGAAACTGAAAGTTTTGATCTATTCTATTAAATTTATAAACAAGCCTGGTTTCTGATTCTCCTACTCTGCGTCAAAGACTCTGTGTATTCACCCTATTTATTTCCCTCGTGATTTTGTACACCTCTGTAAGATCCCTCAGCCTCCTGCACTCCAGGGCATAGAGTCCCAGCCTGCCCAACCACTCAGGCCCTCGATTCCTCGCAACATCCTCGGAAATCTTCTCTGCGCCCTTTCCAGCAGAACGTCAACGGGTGTACAGTAGAGAGCCCACTGATGGTTGCATCACAGCTTGGTTTGGTAACTCGAATGCCCAGGAACTTACAGGAGATTACAGAGAGTGGTGGACATCACAGATTACAGAGAGTGGTGGACATCACAGGTACTGACCTCCCCACCATCAAAGGCATCTACAGAGAGTGCTGGACACTGCCCGCTCCATCACGGGCACTGACCTCCCCATCATCGCAGGCATCTACAGGAGGTGCTGCCTCAAAAAGGCAGCCAGCATCATCAGAGACCCACACCACCCTGGCCACACTCTCACTGACCCACACCACCCTGGCCACACTCTCACTGACCCACACCACCCTGGCCACACTCTCACCGACCCACACCACCCTGGCCACACTCTCATCTCGCTGCTACCACCGGGAAGGTAGTCCAGGAGCCTGAAAACGGTGACTTCCAAGTTCAAGAACAGCTTCTTCCCAGCAACCATCAGGCTCTCGAACATTGCACAACACTGACCTCAGCAACTGTGATCTTCTACGGACTGTGTCTTTGGTTACACTACCGACTTCAGTTTTGCACTATTATAGTTTAGTTTAGAGATACAGCGTGGAAACAGGCCCTTTGGCCCACCGAATCCGTGCCGACCAGCGATCCCCGCACATTAACACTATCCTACACACACCAGGGACAATTTTTTTACGTTTGCCAAGCCAATTAACCTACAAACCAGTACGTCTTTGGAGTGTGGGAGGAAACCGAAGATCTCAGAGAAAACCCACGCAGGTCAGGGGGAGAACGTACAAACTCCGTACAGACAGCACCCGTAGTCAGGATGGAACCCGGGTTTCCGGCGCTGCATTCTCTGCAAGGCAGCAACTCTACCGCTGCGCCACCGTGACCTAGTATTACCGTTATCAATTTATTGTATTATTGATCATTATATAATTTGAATGTCATTGCTTTAATGGGCCTGTTATGCTGCAACAAGTAAAAATTGTATGGTTCTGCCCCTGGTACACCAGGTAATTAAACCTTCCCTTGGCTCTCTCTATATCTCACTCAACCCTTGAATTACAAGGTGCAAGACTGCTTAGCTAAGAGATACAGCATGGAAACAGGCCCTTCGACCCACCGAGTCCACACCGACCAGCAATCACTCATTCACACTAGTTCACATTTTGTGAATAAATCGATTTGTACCAGCATCTGCAGTTATTTTCTTACACACTAGTTCCAGGTTATCCCACTTCCTCGTCCACTCCCTACGCACTAGGGGCAATTTACTGACAAACCCACACGTCTTTAGAATGCGTGAGGAAACCGGAGAACCCGGGAGAAACCCACGTAGTCACAGCAGAGAGGTAGACACAGAGTGCTGGAGTAACTCAGCGGGTCAGGCAGCATCTCTGGAGAACATGGATAGGTGACGTTTCACAGAGTGCTGGAGTAACTCAGCGGATCAGGCAGAATCTCTGGAGAACATGGATAGTGACGTTTCACAGAGTGCTGGAATAACTTAGCGGATCAGGCAGAATCTCTGGAGAACATGGATAGGTGACGTTTCAGAGTGCTGGAGTAACTCAGCGGGTCAGGCAGCATCTCTGGAGAAATAGGATGGGTGACGTTTCGGGTCGGGACCCTTCTTTGGACTTCACGGGAGAATGCACAAACTCCACACAGAGATGGGGATGTAACCCAGTTCTCTGGCATAATGAGGCAGCAGCCCTACCGTTGCTTACAAGAACTCACCAGTCCGGTAACTGTGTGTCATCACCCATTTAGTGCATGATGCAATTTACATCACGAGAGTGAAAGCATACTACACAAGCCACTATCAAGACAAACTGACGATCACCATTCCACGTATTGAGTGGGAAATACTCGGGTTTAGATCTAGTGACACGAAAGCAAACGAAAAAAATAAACTGCACTAAACAGGTAGTAACATGCACAAAATTAATCCCCCTGCCCCTAGCAACAACGGACAAAATGTATAAAATCACGAGGGAAATAGATGGGATGAATATACTGTATCGAAACAAAGAACTGCAGATGTTGGCTAATGCACTAAAGAACACAGAGTGCTGGAGTACCTCAGCAGGCCAGGCAGCATCTCTGGAGAACATGGATAGGTGATGTTTCAGGTCGAAACCCTTCTTCGGAAGGCAGTGGAGGCCAGTTCGTTGGATGCTTTCAAGAGAGAGCTGGATAGAGCTCTTAAGGATAGCGGAGTGAGGGGGTATGGGGAGAAGGCAGGAACGGGGGTACTGATTGAGAGTGATCAGCCATGATCGCATTGAATGGCGGTGCTGGCTCGAAGGGCTGAATGGCCTACTCCTGCACCTATTGTCTATTGTCTATTCATTCTGAAGAAAGGTCACCTATCCATGTTCTCCAGAGATGCTGCAAAAAAACAAAACGAGTGTTTATGCAGTTCCGAGGTACATAGTAAAGGTGGTCGGGGGTGTAGGTCAGGTTATTGGAGGCGTAGGGGCAAGGGTTGGGGGGAATGAGGGGCAGGGGGGTGTGGGTGCAGGGACAAGGGGTTGAAGGGTTTGGCGGTGTCGGGCAGGGGTTACAGGGTTTCGGGGTGTCGGGGCAGGGGTTGGAGGTACAGGGGCAAGGATTGGGGGAATGAGGGGTGTAGGGGCAAGGGTTTGGGGTGCAGTAACAGGGATTGCAGGGTTTGGAGGTACAGGGGCAGGGGTTAGAGGGTTTGGGTGTAGGAGCAGGGGTTAGAGTTTGGGGGGGTGTTTGGACAAGGGGTTCGGGGGCAGGCGTTAGAGGGTGTCGGGCCAGGGGGTACAGGGTTTGCGTTGTAGGGGCAGGGCTTGGGGGGTGTAGGGGCAGGGGTTACAGGGTTGGGGGTGTTTGGTCAAGGGATGGGGGTACGGGGTGTTTGGTCAAGGGAGGGGGTGTTTGGTTAAGGGGGTGTTTGGTCAAGGGGGGGTGTTTGGTCAAGGGGGGTGTTTGGTCAAGGGGGGTGTTTGGTCAAGGGGGTGTTTGGTCAAGGGGGGTGTTTGGTCAAGGGGGGTATTTGGTCAAGGGATGGGGGGTTTGGTCGAGGGATGGGGGGTTTTGAGGGTGTTTGGTCAAGGGGTTTGGAGGAGTACGGGGGTGTTTGGTCAAGGGATGGGGGGTTTGGTCAAGGGGGGTGTTTGGTAAGGGATGGGGGGTGTTTGGTAAGGGATGGGGGGTACAGGAGGGTTTGGTCAAGGGAGGGGGGGGTTTGGTCAAAGGAGGTGTTTGGTCAAGGGGGGGTGTTTGGTAAGGGATGGGGGGTACAGGAGGGTTTGGTCAAGGGAGGGGGGGTTTGGTCAAGGGAGGGGGGGTTTGGTCAAGGGAGGGGGGGTTTGGTCAAGGGATGGGGGTTTGGTCAAGGGAGGTGTTTGGTAAGGGAGTGGGGGGTACGGGGGGATTTGGTCAAGGGATGGGGGGTTTGGTCAAGGGGGGTGTTTGGTAAGGGATGGGGGTACGGGGTGTTTGGTCAAGGGAGGGGGTGTTTGGTTAAGGGGGTGTTTGGTAAGGGATGGGGGGTACAGGAGGGTTTGGTCAAGGGGGGTGTTTGATCAAGGGGGGTGTTTGATCAAGGGAGGGGGGGGGGGGTTGGTCAAGGGAGGTGTTTGGTCAAAGGCGGTGTTTGGTAAGGGAGTGGGGGGTACGGGGGGATTTGGTCAAGGGAGGGGGGGGGTTTGGTCAAGGGAGGGGGGGGGGTTTGGCCAGGGGGCCTTGCTGCTGCCCACATTGCCCCCCCCCCCCCCCCCCTTACCGGTCTTGAACTGGCGGTGCGGGTCGTCCGGGTCGCCGAAGTCGTCCAGCAGCGACAGGTAGATGAGGCCGAAGGCGTTCTGGATGCCGAACACCGAGCCGTTGCACCACATGGAGGCGACCATCACCACCCAGCCCCAGCCGCCCTCGGGGGGCAGCGGCCCGGGGTCAACGGCGGCCTCCCCCCCGGCCTCGCCCCGCTCCTTCTCCTTCTCCCCGACCCCCACCCCCACCTCCACCCCGGGCCGCCCACCCTCATCCTCATCCCCACCCCCACCCTCACCCTGCAACTGCTCCCGCTCCTTGTCCCCGCTCCCCGGCACCACGCTCCCCCTCATCCCCCTCATCCCCCCCCCCCCTCACAGGCAGCACCTCTCTCCCCCCCCCCCCCCTCACAGGCAGCACCTCTCTCTCCCCCCCCCCCCTCACAGGCAGCACCTCTCTCCCCCCCCCCCCCTCACAGGCAGCTCCTCTCCCCCCTCACTCTCTCCCCCTGTCCCTGCTCCTCTCCCCCTTCACCCCGTTCCCGCTCTCAGCTCCTCTTTCCTCCTCTCCTCCTCTCACTCTCCCCCCCTCACTCTCCTCCCTCCCTCACTCTCCTCCCTCCCTCACTCTCCTCCCTCACAGCTCCTCTCCCTGTCCCCGCTCACAGCTCCTCCTCTCCTCTCTCCCCCTCTCTCTCCTCTCCTCTCTCTCCTCCTCTCCTCTCTCTCCTCCTCTCCTCTCTCTCCTCTCCCCCTCTCTCTCCTCTCCCCCTCTCTCTCCTCTCCCCTCTCCCTCACTCTCCTCCCCTCTCTCTCCTCTCCCCCTCTCTCTCCTCTCCCCCTCTCTCTCCTCTCCCCCTCTCTCTCCTCTCCCCCTCTCTCTCCTCTCCCCCTCTCTCTCCTCTCCCCCTCTCTCTCCTCTCCCCCTCTCTCTCCTCTCCCCCTCTCTCTCTCTCCTCTCCCCCTCTCTCTCCTCTCCCTCACACTCCTCCCCCCTCTCTCTCCCTCCCCCCTCTCCCCCCCCCTCTCCCCCTCTCTCTCCTCTCCCACTCTCCTCTCCCCCTCTCTCCTCTCCCCCTCTCTCTCTCTCCTCTCCCCCCTCTCTCTCCTCTCCCTCACAGCTCCTGTCCCATGTGATGCCTCTACACAGCCTCCCCTCTTCTCTCCCTTTCCCTCACTCCCTCCCCTTCTCTCTCTCCCCGTCCCAGCTCCTGTCCCATGTGGTGTCGACAACACAACCCCTCCCCCTTCCTCCCTTCCCCTTATCACTTTCTGTCTCTCCCCCGTTTCTTTGTCTTAGTTTACGCCCTCGTCACTTTAACTCTCTCTCTATTTCTCCTTCTTTGTCCCTCTTTCACTCTACCCAGTTTTATCTGTTGACTCTCTTCTACTTTCTTTCAGTTTCCCTCCCCTCTCTGTTCCACTCACTTTTTCCTCTCTCTCTGTCCCCCCGTCTCTCCCTGCCTCTCTCTCCCTGCCTCTCTCTCCCTGCCTCTCTCCCCCGTCTGTGTGTGTGTCTCTTTGTGCATCTGTCTCTCCCCCAGCACTGTGTCCCTGTCTCACTGCCCCCCAGCTGTGTCTGTCTCTCTATGTGTGTGTGTGTGTCTCTGTCTCCCAGCCCTCCGTCTGTCTCTCTGTGTCTCTGCCCCTGTGTCTCCCCCAGCCCGCTGTCTCTGTGTGTCCCCAGCCCTGTGCCCCCGTGTCTGTCTCTGTGTCCCCCCCAGCCCTTTGTCTCTGTGTTCCCCCCAGCCCTTTGTCTCTGTGTTCCCCCCAGCCCTGTGCCTCTGCCTCTGTGTTCCCCCCAGCCCTGTGCCTCTGCGTCCCCCCAGCCCTGTGCCTGTCTGTGTTCCCCCCAGCCCTGTGCCTCTGTGTCCCCCCAGCCCTGTGCCTCTGCGTCCCCCCAGCCCTGTGCCTGTCTGTGTTCCCCCCAGCCCTGTGCCTGTCTGTGTCCCCCCAGCCCTGTGCCTCTGTGTCCCCCCAGCCCTGTGCCTGTCTGTGTCCCCCCAGCCCTGTGCCTGTCTGTGTCCCCCCAGCCCTGTGCCTCTGTGTCCCCCCAGCCCTGTGCCTCTGTGTCCCCCCAGCCCTGTGCCTCTGCCTCTGTGTCCCCCCAGCCCTGTGCCTGTCTGTGTCCCCCCAGCCCTGTGCCTCTGTGTCCCCCCAGCCCTGTGCCTCTGCCTCTGTGTCCCCCCCAAGCCCTCTGCCTCTGTGTCCCCCCAGCCCTGTGCCTCTGCCTCTGTGTCTCCCCAGCCCTGTGCCTCTGCCTCTGTGTCCCCCCCAGCCCTGTGCCTCTGTGTCCCCCCAGCCCTGTGCCTCTGTGTCCCCCCAGCCCTGTGCCTCTGCCTCTGTGTCCCCCCAGCCCTGTGCCTCTGCCTCTGTGTCCCCCCAGCCCTGTGCCTCTGTGTCCCCCCAGCCCCTGTGCCTCTGTCTCTGTGTCCCCCAGCCCTGTGCCTCTGCCTCTGTGTCCCCCCCCAGCCCTGTGCCTCTGTGTTCCCCCCAGCCCTGTGCCTCTGTGTTCCCCCCAGCCCTGTGCCTCTGTGTTCCCCCCAGCCCTGTGCATCCGTCTCTGTGTCCCCACAGCCCTCTGTCTCTGTGTCCCCCCCCCAGCCCTGTGCATCCGTCTCTGTGTCCCCACAGCCCTCTGTCTCTGTGTCCCCCCCCAGCCCTGTGCATCCGTCTCTGTGTCCCCACAGCCCTCTGTCTCTGTGTCCCCCCCCAGCCCTGTGCCTCTGTCTCTGTGTTCCCCCCAGCCCTGTGCATCCGTCTCTGTGTCCCCACAGCCCTCTGTCTCTGTGTCCCCCCCCAGCCCTGTGCATCCGTCTCTGTGTCCCCACAGCCCTCTGTCTCTGTGTCCCCCCCCAGCCCTGTGCCTCTGTCTCTGTGTTCCCCCCAGCCCTGTGCATCCGTCTCTGTGTCCCCACAGCCCTCTGTCTCTGTGTCCCCCCCCAGCCCTGTGCATCCGTCTCTGTGTCCCCACAGCCCTCTGTCTTTGTGTTCCCCCCAGCCCTGTGCCTCTATCTCTGTGTTCCCCCCAGCCCTGTTTCCAGTAAAGATACTAGAAGAACAAGACAGACCACTCGACCCTAAAAACCGGCGTCTGTCAAGGCGCCATTTTAGTAGGCAGTCAAGTCAAGTTTATTTGTCACATACACATACAAGATGTGCAGTGAAATGAAAGGTCACTCACAGTCTTGCAGAAACATTTTAACGGTATCATCACACATACTACTCCCCCACGCCACTGATTACGCTGCGAGAGGCTGAGAGGACGGCGGGGTTTGCTTACTAAAATGGCTCCTGTGCGGACTACACTTCAGTACAGGCGATTTCAACGGAGTGGTCCATCTGGCTCCTCTAGTGTCTTTGGTCTGGCCAGACCAAAGATACTAGAGGAGCAAGATGGACCACTCCGTCGATATAACCAGTACTGAAGTTTGGTAGGAACGACCGCCATTTTAGTAAGCAAACCCCGCCGTCCGCTCAGCCTCTCGCAGTGTAATCAGTGTTGTGGGGAACAGTGTGTGTGATGATACCGTTAAAATGCAGAATATATCTCGCCCTTCAATTCACAGATTTTTGTTATTTTTATTGTTAAATGTTTCTGCAAGTTTCTGCCTACTAAAATGGCGCCGTGACGCACTACGGTTATTAGGGTCGAGTGGTCTGTCTTGCTCCTCTAGTATCTTTGGTCCTGACACACTCGCTCTCCGCTTTAAGTGGGGAGGGAGTGTGTGACACACTCGCTCCCTCCGCGCCGCCGCCCATTGGGCGCTGACGACACCCCCGGGCCTTGCCATTGGCTGCGGGGGCTTCTCAGTCCGAGTACGGGCGGGGCTGTCCCAGGCGGGATGGGCCGAAGGGCCGCGCTGGACAGGGGCTAAGCGATGGAGTGGGGAGGGAGTGTGTGGGGCAGGTGGCGAGGTTGGGTTATTGGGGTTGGCGGGTGACTGGAACGCGCTGCCAGGGGTGGTGGTGGAGGCAGATACAGAGAAACATAGAAAATAGGTGCAGGAGGAGGCCTTTCAGCCCTTCGAGCCAGCACCACCATTCATTGTGATCACGGCTGATCATCCACAATCAGTAACCCGTGCCTGCCTTCTCCCCATAATCCCTTGATTCCACTAGCCCCTAGAGCTCTATCTAACTCTCTCTTAAATCCATCCAGTGATTTGGCCTCCACTGCCCTCTGTGGCAGAGAATTCCACAAATTCACAACCCTCTGGGTGAAAAAGTTCCTTCTCACCTCAGTTTTAAATAGACCATAGTGGTGTTGAGGAGGCTTTCAGTTAGGCACATGGATTATGCAGGGAATGGAGGGATATGGATCATGTCCAGGCAGATAAGAGTTGGTCTTGGCATCATATTTGGCACAGGTATTTAGTGTAGTTTTGTTTAGAGACATTGTGACACAATTTAGACATTGAGTGCCAAAGTGCCTGTTTCCATATTGTTGTAGAATCGTAACAACTTGCTCACACTGGCCAAGATGTCCCAGCTACACTAGTCCCACCTGCCCAGCATTTAGCCCATATCCTACTAAACCTGTCCTATCCTTGTACCTGTCCAAATGTTTCTTAAACATTGTGATAGTCCCTGCCTCAACTACCTCCTCTGGCACACAAAATGCTGGAGTAACTCAGCGGGTCAGGCAGCATCTCTGGAGAGAAGGAACGGGTGTCGTTTCCGAAACGTCACCCATTCCTTCTCTCCAGAGATGCTGCCTGACCCGCTGAGTTACTCCAGCATTTTGTGTCTACCTTCGATTTAAACCAGCATCTGCAGTTTTCTTTTGCACACATCTGACCTCCTCTGGCAGCTCGTTCCATACACCCACCACCCTATGTGTAAAAAAGTGAACCCTCAGGTTCCCATTAAATCTTTTCCCCTCTCACCTTGAACCTATGTCCTCTGGCTCTCGATTCCCCTACTCTGAGCAAGTGCGTGACTTTGTTTAACGTGGGGAGACTGGTGCACAGACAGCACCACACGGTCCTTGACAGATCTGGGTCAGGATCCAGTGGCATGGAGTCCAAGACGACCGGGGACCCTTTTCTGCTGCAGCCTTCATCCATCCGCCTTCCCAGCCGTTGTGACGCTCCACTAAAGTCAGCCGTCACCCTCCCTCCGCCTGTTCCACCGTTGAGGTCTTGGTTGGATTGCTCTTTGTCAGGGACCTCCCCCTCGACCTTACCGCCATGGGTGACCCTACCAGGAGCGTAGCTCCAGACGGCATCACTCTCAGGATTTCAGGACCACACAAGCTTGTCCACCACGACAAGGTGACAACTAACGGAGAAGATACAGTACAGCAGAGTAACAGGCCCAACGGCCCACAATTTTTGTGCCAAACATGATGCCAAGATAAACTGATCTCATCCGCTGACGTATGATCCATATCCTTCTGTTCCCTGCACTTCCACGTGCCTATCCAAAAGCCTCTTAAACACGACTATCGCATCTGCCTTCACTGGCAATGTGCTCCAGGTCCCCACCACTAGGGTTGCCAACTGTCCCGTATTAGCCGGGACATCCCGTATTTTGGCCTAAATTGGACTGCCCTTGTCCCATATTAGGCCCGGGGGTCGCTGAAGGCCTGGACGCTGCAGGCCCCGACACTGTAGGCCCCGACACTGTAGGCCCCGACACTGTAGGCCCCGACACTGTAGGCCCCGACACTGCAGGCCCCGACACTGTAGGCCCCGACACTGTAGGCCCCGACACTGCAGGCCCCGACACTGTAGGCCCCGACACTGTAGGCCCCGACACTGCAGGCCCCGACACTGTAGGCCCCGACACTGTAGGTCCCGACAGTTTAAGTGCAGACACTCTAGGTTTCCGCCATTTTAGCTCCGGACAGTCTAGGTCTGGAGGCCCGGGCGCCGTCTAACGGAGATTGCGTAGCAACCCGCCTCCCCATAACCCCTGACACTCGTACTAATCAAGAATATGTCAATCTCTGCCTTAAAAATACCTAATGACTTGGCCTTCACCACCGAATTCTGAGGCAAATAAATTCTAGCTGCTTGTTAAATAACTTAACTACAATAGCACCATGTGCCCTTGCATGCAAAGAGTTACCCAAGACATATTAACATAGAAAATAGGTGCAGGAGTAGGCCAATTCTCTGAATGCATTCAAGAGAGAGCTAGATAGAGCTCTTAAAGATAGCGGAGTCAAGGGATATGGGGAGAAGGCAGGAACGGGGTACTGATTGTGAATGATCAGCCATGGTCACAATGAATGGCGGTGCTGGCTCGAAGGGCCGAATGGCCTCCTCCTGCACCTATTGTCTATTGTCTACTCGTTTGTTCTCACCAATGGAGTGATGTTTTCATGTTCACAGGTTATTGGAGCAGAATTAGGCCATTCTTTAGGACACTGTAGGCCCGGACAGTTTAAGTGCCGACACTGGTCACATTGAATGGTGGTGCTAGCTCGAAGGGCTGAATGGCCTACTCCTGCACCTATTGACTATTGTTTCCGCCATTTTAGTTCTGGACAGTCTAGGTCTGGAGGCCCGGGCGCCGTCTATCGGAGGTTGCGTAGCAACCCGCCTCCCAGCCAGGGCGGCCACCATTGGTGGAGAGGGAGCACGTAGCCGCCGGCTGGTTGAGGTCACGTGGGCCGCGGGGCGGTGACGTCACCTTGTCCCGTGTTTGGGAGTGAGATAGTTGGCATCCCTACCCACCACCCTCTCTGTAATAAAACCTGTCCCACACATCTCCATTAAACTTTCTCCCTCTCACTTTGTAGCTACGCCCTCTAGTGTTGGACATTTCCACCTAGGGACCAGGTCACCAGGGTGGCAGGTTCAATGCCGACTACGGGTGTTGTCTCTACGGACTTTGTACGTTTTCCCTGTGACCTGCGTGGGGTTTCTCCGGTTTCCTCCCACACTCCAAGCACGTACAGGTTTGTTGGATAATTGGCTTTGGTAAAGTTGTAAATTGTCCCTGGTGTATGTCGGATAGTCATCGTCATGGCGATCCCTCGAGGTCGAGGATGGGCTATGTTCCGATGTCAGAATGAAGACGCCTGTGTGCGTGCGTGTGTTTAACGTGTACTTGATGTTGCACTCCAAGAAGCACACGGTCATTCTCAAATCAATCAGCTCATTCCAATGGCAAGGGAACCAAGACGATTGGAGCTGATAGACCTGTCGCAGCTTTCATCCGCCTTCACAGTCGTTGAGTTCAAGATAACTTTGTCCGTCTGGTCTGCCGTTGAGGTCTTGTAGGTTGACCCTCGTCCTCGACCTTACCGCCATGGGTGGCCCTACCAGAAGCTAGTGCTTCCCACAGCATCGCTCTCAGAATCATGGGGGCACGCAAGCCTCTTCACCACAACAAGGTGAAGCATCCGAAGTGGGTCGGCTAGTGATAACGTGCGGGGTCCCCTGGTCAGTGCTGGAAGGCCCTGTTTCCGCGCTGTATCTCTAAACTACACTAAATACCAGACACAGGAACAGCTTCTTGCCCTCTGTTATCAGGCTTCTGAACGGTCCTTGTATAAGCTAGGATACTGTCCGATTCACCTCTACCCCATTGTGGACATCCTGGTATCATGCTGGTAAATCTCCTCTGCACCCTCTCCAACGCTTCCCCATCTTCCCTGTAATGGGGCCAGTCTGACCAAGCTCAGTTTCCCCTCAAGGATACAAGTGTTGTACAGGAGGGGGAGGGGGTGGGGGGCTTACAACTAGTCCGGTAGTTCTACCTTTAATAGACAATAGGTGCAGGAGGAGGCCATTCGAGCCAGCACCGCCATTCAATGTGACCATGGCTGATCATTCTCAATCAATACCCCGTTCCTGCCTTCTCCCCATACCCCCTGACTCCGCTATCCTTAAGAGCTCTATCTAGCTCTCTCTTGAATGCATTCAGAGAATTGGCCTCCACTGCCTTCTGAGGCAGAGAATTCCACAGATTCACAACTCTCTGACTGAAAAAGTTTTTCCTCATCTCCGTTCTAAATGGCCTACCCCTTATTCTTAAACTGTGGCCCCTGGTTCTGGACTCCCCCAACATTGGGAACATGTTTCCTGCCTCTAACATGTCCAACCCCTTAATAATCTTATACGTTTCGATAAGATCTCCTTACTGCCACGGGCACTGACTACATTTGCTTTGCAAAATTCCAGATCATATTTAAATTTACTGCACAGATGATTGGAGCATCTAGTCACAGGCTGTGATAAAGTTTACATAACAGACACGTGCTCCATCTTAGCAGAGTGCAAACAGATTGTATGGTCACTTGGCTAAATAGTGGGATTTGAAACTGATTGCCTCACAGGAACTGCAGATGCTGGTTTAAACCCGGGTGGCCGCCATTGGTGGAGCGGGAGCACGTGGCCGCTGGCTGGGTGAGGTCACGTGGGGCGCGGGGCGGTGACGTTACCTTGTCCCTTATTTGGGAGTGAGGTAGTTGGCACCCCTAGCCGAGCATCAGGCTGAGACCAATGCTCACCTGCCTGCATGTGATCCATATCCCTCCATAACCCCCTGCTTATCCATGTGAAAATCCATGATCCTGATGAAAAGAAAGACTTTTCAGCTTAGTTTAGAGATACAGCGCGGAAACAGGCCATTCGGCCCACCGAGTCCCCGCCGGCCAGTGATCCCCGCACACTAACACTATCCTACACACACTAGGGACAATTTACAATTTACCGATGCCAATTAACCTACAAACCTGTACATCTTTGGAGTATGGAAGTAAACCAGGGCACCCGGACAAAACCCACGCAGGTCACGGGGAGAAGGTACAAACTCCGCACAGACAGCGCCCGTAGTCGGGATGGAACCAGGGTGTCTGGCGCTGTGTGACAGCAACTCTACTGCTGCGCCACTGCGCTGCCTCCTCTCGGAGGCCGTGACCTCTGTTGGGCCAGTAAAACGATAACCAGACTAGCTCTGGAACCAAAGGAGCCCGAATATCAGTGATGAACCTGTATAACAATAGACAATAGGTGCAGGAGGAGGCCATTTGGCCCTTCGAGCCAGCACCACCATTCAATGTGATCATGGCTGATCATTCTCAATCAGTACCCCGTTTCTGCCTTCTCCACATACCCCCTGACTCCGTTATCCTTAAGAGCTCTATCTAGCTCTCTCTTGAATGCATTCAGAGAATTGGCCTCCACTGCCTTCTGAGGCAGAGAATTCCACAGATTCACAACTCTGACTGAAAAAGTTTTTCCTCATTTCAGTTCTAAATGGCCTACCCCTTATTCTTAAACTGTGGCCCCTTGTTCTGGACTCCCCCAACATTGGGAACATGTTTCCTGCCTCTAACGTGTCCGACCCCTTAATAATTTCGATAAGATCACCTCTCATCCTTCTAAATTCCAGTGTATACAAGCCCAGACACATAATGCCGGAGTAACTCATCAGGTCAGGCAGCATCTCTGGAGAGAAGGAATGGGTGACATTTCGGGTCGAGAGATCCTTCTCTCCAGAGATGCTGCCTGATCCGCTGAGCTACTCCAGCATTTTGTTACTACCATCACCTATCCATGTTCTCCCTCTCCAACGGAATACCAGTGATGGACCTGTACAACACAAACAAATATTAAATGATAACGTATATCAAAAGCACTTAGGCAGTTTGCTCAGCAGCACTTAAAAGCATTGCCGTTGCAGCTGGGTGCATTTGTAAACTTGCTACACGCAGAATAGTCAATAGAAGGATTATCACCACCACTTTATTGTGACTCGGCTAACCTCAGCATTAGCGATGACGTTGTCTTTGGTATAGAAATATGAAGCACCTTTCCACATGGGTTGCCCAGTCGCCAGCTTATCTAGGATGATGTTCCAAAGCTCGATTTCTACCCGGATCAATAACTCTTCGTACTTTACACTAGAAGATAAGCCCCCGCTGCTTATTCCGCTCTGCGGGGAATCACATCGCAGCCGCATCTGTTCCCTGCATCGACGCTGCAGTCAAAGCGCCAGCAACATAATCAAGGACGAGTCGCTGCCCGGCCCACTCCCCTCTCCCATCAGGCAAGAGGTACAGAAGTGTGAAAACGCACAAACCAACCTCCCTCCCTCCCACTGACTCCATCTACACCTCACGCTGCCTCGGCAAGGCCAGCAGCATAATCAAAGACCAGTCTCACCCTGGCCACTCCCTCTTCTCCCCTCAGGCAAGAGGTACAGAAGTGTGAAAACACACACCTCCAGATTCAGGGACAGTTTCTTCCCAGCTGTTATCAGGCAACTGAACCGTCCTACCACAACCAGAGAGCAGTCCCTGATCTACCCTCTGCCTCATTGGTGACCCTCGGACTTTCTTTAACGGGACTTTACCTTGCACTCAATGTTATTAACTTATCATGTACACTGTGAATGGTGTCTAACCCAGGCGACCATTTGCGTGCTACCCAAAAAAGCAGATCTACAATCACATATTACAATCGTTCCACACTCTTAAATCATTACTCCTACAGCAATATTTATTACTTTAACCATGATCTTATCATGCAACTATACACTGTAAAAGGCTCGATTGTAATCATGAATTGTCTTTCCGCTGACTGGTTAGCACGCCACAAAAGTCTTTCACTGTACCTCAGTACCCGTGACAATATACTAGACTGAAACTGAACAAAACTGAAGTTGCCAAAAGTTTGAAGATAGGTCCTGACCTGAAACGTCACCTATCCATGTTCTCCAGAGATGCTGCCTGACCCGCTGAGTTCACTCCAGCACTCTGTGAAATGTCACCTATCCATGTTCTCCACAGATGCTGCCTGACCCGCTGAGTTCACTCCAGCACTCTGTGAAACGTCACCTATCCATGTTCTCCACAGATGCTGCCTGACCCGCTGAGTTACTCCAGCACTCTGTGAAACGTCACCTATCCATGTTCTCCACAGATGCTGCCTGACCCGCTGAGTTACTCCAGCACTCAGAGCACCCGGAGAAATCCGGCAGAGTTGCTGCCTTATAGTGCCAGAGACACAGGTTTGAGCCTAACCTTGGGTGCTGTGTGTGAAGTTTGCATTGAACCTGCGTCTCTGGCGCTGTGAGGCAGCAACTCTACCGTTGCACCACTAAGAAGAATCCAATCATTAGTGCAACAAAGCAGGGAGCACTGTGTGTTATTGTGTTTACAGGCCAGTTTAGTTTAGAGATACAGCGTAGAAACAGGCCCTTCGGCCCACCGAGTCCACATCGACCAGCAATTCCTGCATACTAACATTACCCTACACACACTAGGAACAATTTACAATTACACTAAGCCAAAAACCTGTGCGTCTTTGGAGCGTGGGAGGAAACCGAAGATCTCGGAGAAAACCCACGCAGGTCACGGGGAGAAGGTACAAACTCCGTACAGACAGCACCCGTAGTCGGGATGGAACCCGGGTCTCCGGCGCTGTGAGGCAGCAACTCTACCGCTGCGCCAGTTCAGTTGCAGGAAGTAAGCATTGTTTTTCTGATGCCAGCATAATTAAACACTCTCCATTCTTGCCTCTGGTGCACGTATTTTGCATTGCTTCTGTTATCTGCCAGCTAGATATCATTCCATGAAGAACTATTTGGCTAACCACGCACAGCTGTTTCTGTTCCTGATCTGATTTGATCTGAAGAAAGATATCAAGTTTTACAAAACATGAGAGGAAGAGATCAGATAAATGCAAAGAGTCTCATTCCCAAAGTAGGGGAAATGAAGAACCAGCGGACATGGGTTTAAGATGGGGGGAAGAGGAAAGATTTAATAGGAATCTGAGGGGTAACTTTTTTCCACACAGAGGGTGGTGGGTGTATGGAATGAGCTGCCAGAGGAGGTAGTTGAAGCTGGTACTATCACAATGTTTAATAAACAGTTAGACAGGTACATGGAATGGACAGGTTTGGAGGGATATGGGCCAAACGCAGGCAGGTGGGAAGAGTGTAGATGGGACATGTTGGTTGGTGTGGGAAGGTTGGGCCAAAGGGCTTGTTTCCGCGCTGTATCTCTAAAGTCTAAATCGGAACCACCCCTGTGTGCCGGGTGATGGCATTTAATAGGTGAATGCAGGTTGTTGTTAGGTTTTTGAGACTTAGAACAAACACATTTCCCATAAACTAACCAACTGTTGTTCATAGTGGCAAAATCTTAGGCATCTGCTGCCATCATGTGACTGGACAGGGTATTGCTAGTTTTAGTCAAGAGCATCCAATTGCTCGAGTAACTTGTCTGGACAGGCAGCATCTGTGGAGGGAAGGAAGAATGGGTGATGATTCAGGTCGAGATCCTTCTTCAGGTTGAAAGTCAGGGGAAAGGAAACAAGAGACATGGAAGGGTTAGGTATGGAAACGAGAGACTGATGGGGAGAAGTTCAAGGAAAATGTAGATTAGCTCATTGTTAGTTAGGGGAAGGTGACAATGAGGCATACTAAGTGAAATTTAATCAAGACAGTCAAACTGGGCGGATAACTAGGGTGGGGGAAGGGATGGAGAGAGAGGGAAAACAAGGGTGACTTGAAGTTAACATAGAAAATAGGTGCAGGAGGCCATTCGGCCCTTCAGGCCAGCACCGCCATGGCTGATCATCCACAATCCGTAACCCGTGCCTGCCTTCTCCCCATATCCCTTGATTCCACTAGCCCCTAGAGCTCTATCTAACTCTCTCTTAAATTCATCCAGTGATTTGGCCTCCACTGCCCTCTACGGCAGAGAATTCCACAAATTCACAACTCTCTGGGTGAAAAAGTTCCTTCTCACCTCAGTTTTAAATGGCCTCCCCTTTATTCTAAGACTGTGGCCCCTGGTTCTGGACTCCCCCAACATTGGGAACATTTTTCCTGCATCTAGCTTGTCCAGTCCTTTTATAATTTTATGTCTCTATGAGATCCCCTCTCATCCTTCTAAACTCCAGTGAATACAAGCCTAGTCTTTTCAATCTTTCCTCATATGACAGTCCCGCCATCTCAGGGATCAATCTCGTGAACCTACGCTGCACTGCCTCAATTACAAGGATGCCCTTCCTCAAATTAGGAGACCAAAACTGTACATACTCCAGATGTGGTCTTACCAGGGCCCTATACAACTGCAGAAGAACCTCTTTACTCCTATACTGAAATCCTCTCGTTATGAAGGCCAACATGCCATTAGCTTTCTTCACTGCCTGCTGTACCTGCACGTCAACTTTCAGTGACTGGTGTACAAGGACACCCAAGTCTCGCTGCACTTCCCCCTTACCTAACCTAACACCATTGAGATAATAATCTGCCTCCTTGTTTTGAGGTGCTGTTCCTCCAATGTACAGCCAATGGAACAATGAAATTCCTACTTTCAGCAGCATAACCGACCTGCAATGCACAGATAATACACAACATACAAAAATTCAATAAGTTAATATTCTCAATACTAATGCAAAAACCCCAAAGTCCTCAGTGCAACCAAAAACAGTCCATAGAAGGTGTTGTATCATGTTCAAGAGCCTGAGTGATGAATCAATGAATGAATGATTAAGTATGTACACATACAAGGAATGTGCCTTGGTGCTCCGCTCGCAAGTAACAACACGAACATACAGTAAACAAGAGTAAAGCATAAAACATTAAGAATACAACATTACGGTTTAAACGTGTGAGTGAAATAAACCAGAGCAAAAAGAGGCTACAGACTTTTGGTTGTTGAGTCGAGCTACTACTCGCAGAAAAAAAACTGTTTTTATATCTGACTGTGGCTGCTTTGACAGTCCGGACTCGACTTCCAGAGGGAAGTGCCTCAAAGAGTTTGTGGCCAGGGTGAGAGGGGTCAGAGATGATCTTGCCCGCTCGTTTCCTGGCCCTTGCAGTGTACAGTTCGTCAATGGGGGGAAGGTTGCAGCCAACAACTTTCTCAGCTGTGCGAACGATCCGTTGCAGCCTGATGGTTGTTGAAAAGACAGAGTCGCACAGCTTGGAAACTGACCCTTCAGCCCAACCTGCCGACACCGTCCAACATGTCCCATCTGCACTAGTCCCACCTGCCTGCGCTCTTGAATCTTCTTCCCGATGGAGCCAGCGCTGCCGTCGCAGCTGCGGCTTGCCTGCAGTCCGTCTGTCTTTTGTGTTTTTTGTTGTTTTTGTCTGAATTGTAGTTTTAATATGGTGTAGTTTTGTATGTTATGTGGGGGGGGGGAGGGGGTGGGAGGGAACGGGAACTGTAAAATTCTCTCTCCCGAACAGAGACGCGACCTTTGTTTCTGTGTCGTGTCTCCGTTCCCAATGCGGCCTACCACCGGCCATGCACCTGGGACCACCTGGGGCTCTGGTTTGCAGAGCCCACGGCCCGGACTCACCACCTGCGGCGCTGGCTGCCTGCGGATGCTACGGGAGCAGGCTGCGACTCGTCTCCGGCGCGGGCCGCCTGGACGTCGGAAACCCACAGGCCCCTGGGTGGGGGCCGACATCGGGAGCACCGGCAGCGGCAGCGTCTTCGCCCGCCCCGAATCGCGGGGCTTGGGTCGGCCCACCGTGGACCTTTCACCGTCCAGCGGGGGCTTCAATGTCGGGAGCCCCGACCGCCCTGATGTGGCAACTCCAACAGCCTGACCGCGGGAGAAGACGGCAGGGAAGAGAAAAATACATTTGTGGCCTTCCATCACAGTGAGAAGGGACTGGAGGAGACTCACTGTGATGGATGTTTCTTTTTGTTTGGTGTTAGTTGTGATTGTATGTGTTATTGCATTTTTATTGATTATTCTTATTGGTCTTATTGTTTAACTGCGGGTAATGTTTCATTTCACTACACATTTATGTGTATGTGACAAATAAACGACTATTGACTATTGACTATTGATATTGATGTGAGCGCCTTCTTAAGGCAGCGACTACTGTACACCCCTTAGATGGAAAATATTACCCCTCCCAAACATTAGGATTCATTGAGATCTCACTTCATTATTCTAAACTTAGAAACAGAAAATATGTACAGGAGTAGGCCATTCGAGCTAGCACCGCCATTCAATATGATCATGGCTGATCATCCACAATCAGTACCCTATTCCTGCTTTCTCCCCATATCCCTTGATTTCGCTAGCCCAAATCTAACTCTCTTGAAAACAATAGGCGCAGGAGGAGGCCATTCGGCCCTTCGAGCCAGCATTGCCATTCAATGTGATCATGGCTGATCATTCTCAATCAGTACCCCGTTCCTGCCTTCTCCCCATACCCCCTGACTCCGCTATCCTTAAGAGCTCTATCTAGCTCTCTCTTGAATGCATTCAGAGAATTGGCCTCCACTGCCTTCTGAGGCAGAGAATTCCACAGATTCACAACTCTCTGACTGAAAAAGTTTTTCCTCATCTCAGTTTTAAATGGCCTACCCCTTATTATTAAACTGTGGCCCCTTGTTCTGGGCTCCCCCAACATTGGGAACATGTTTCCTGCCTCTAACGTGTCCAACCCCTTAATAATCTTATACGTTTTGATAAGATCTCCTCTCATCCTTCTGATCCAGTGAATTGGCCTCCACTGCCTTCTGTGGCAGAGAGTAACTCTCTAGTGTAAACATTCCTGGTCTATCCAATCTCTCCCCGTAGTACAGACTCACCAGCCTCTGTAACCAGCCTAGTAAATGCTCTCCATCTGAGGCAAGAAAGCTTTTCACTGTACCTCAGTACGCGTCACAATAAACTAACTAAAAGCACAGGTAGTTCTGCTTAAACATGATAGATGTGTGCCTACGTGACCTCACTTCATGGAAAATCACTTTAGACTTTAGAGATACATTTTTTTTTCATTTAGAGATACAGCGCGGCAACAGGCCCTTCGGCCCACCGAGTCCACGCCGCCCAGCGATTCCCGCACATTAACACTATCCTACACACACTAGGGACAATTTTTACATATTACCCAGTCAATTAACCTACATACCTGTACGTCTTTGGAGAGTGGGAGGAAACCGAAGATCTCGGAGAAAACCCACGCAGGTCACAGGGAGAACATACAAACTCCGTACAGACGGCGCCCGTAGTCAGGATCGAACCTGAGTCTCCGGCGCTGCATTCGCTGTAAGGCGGCAACTCTACCGCTGCGCCACCGTGCCGCCCTAGAGCAACTCTCTAGTGTAAACATTCCTGGAACGTGGAAACAACGTGGAAATAGGCCCTTTGGCCCACACCAGCGATAACCATCATAATCATACTTTATTAGCCAAGTATGTTTTGCAACATACGAGGAATTTCATTTGCCATACATTCGTACCAATAAAAAGCAACAGAACGCACAAAATACATTTTAACATGAACATCCACCACAGTGACTCCTCCACATTCCTCACTGTGATGGAAGGCGAAAAACAGTTCAATCTCTTCCCTTCTTTGTCCTCCCGTGGTCGGGGGCCTCGAGGCTTCTGTTGACGGGACGATCTTGGCTCCCGTAGCCAGTGATTGGGCCCTCCGCGTCAAGGCGATCAAGCTCCTGCATCGGGAGGGATCTCAGCTCCCCCGCGCCGGGCGATCTGACCCCGGGTCAGGGCTGGTCGAACCTTCTGCGATTTGGAGCTTCCCGACATCGGTCTCTACCCGAGACTGCGAGATCCTCGATGGTGAAATCCGCAGGCCGTGGTTGGAGCGTCGATCCCAGGCAAGGGATCGCAGGCTCTGAAGGTAAGTCCACGACCACGCATTGGGGCTCAAAGTCAGTCATAACCTTGCATACTAACACTGTCCTACACACGAGGAACAATTTTTACCAAAGCCAATTAACACGTCTTTGGAGTGTGGGAGGAAACCAGAGCACCCGGAGAAAACCCACACAGGTCACAGGGAGAACGTACAAACTCCGTGCAGACAGTACCTGTGGTCGGGATGGAACCCGGGTCTCTGGCGCTGTATGGCAGAAGATCTACCACTGCTCCATTGTAAAATGCCGCCCCTTTATAAAAACACTTGTGATAACGGGGGAAATAAAATCATGGGGGAAAATTCATTATCTGCAAGTTTATTTTTGTTGCTGAAGACTGGAACAAAATGGAGTTGTCCATTACAGAAAAGATGTGTAGGCTTTGGAGAGGGTACCGGAGTATTTTACCAGAATACTGCCTACATTAGAGGATGTTAGCTATAAGGAAAGATGTAGAAACAAAGAACTGTAGGCAATAGGCAATGCTGGAATAAGCAGGCCATAAGTTCATAAATGATAGGAGCAGAATTAGGCCATTCGGCCCATCAAGTCTACTCCGACACACAATCATCTCTCCTTCCTAACCCCATTCTCCTGCCTTCTCCCCAAAACCCCTGACACCCGCACCAATCAGGAATCTATCTCTGTCTTAAAAATAGCAGTAAACGGGTAAAGCAGCATCTCTGGAGAATGCGAACAGGCAAACCTTTGCTGGGAATTGTCCCCAAATCTACACATACCCTCTCATGCTTTATTGACAAGCTTGAAAGGGTTCAGAAACGATTTACGAGGATATTGCCAGGACTAGAGGGTGTGAGCTACAGGGAGAGGTTGAGTAGGCTGGGTCTCTATTTCATGGAGCACAGGAGGATGAGGGGAGATCTTATAGAGGTGTACAAAATCATGAGAGGAATAGATCGGGTAGATGCTCAGTCTTTTACCCAGAGTAGGGGAATCGAGGACCAGAGGACACAGGTTCAAGGTGAAGGGAAAAAGATTTAATAGGAATCGGAGGGGTAACTTTTTCCACACAGAGGGTGGTGGGTGTATGGAACAAGCTGCCAGAGGAGGTAGTTGAGGCTGGAACTATCCCATCGTTTAAGAAGCAGTTAGACGGGTACATGGATAGGACAGGTTTGGAGGGTTATGGACCAAGCACAGGTAAGTGGGACTAGGGTAGCTGGGACATTGTTGGGCCGAAGGGCCTGTTTCCACACTGTATCACTCTATGACTCTATAAAGGCTACATATCATCAAACCTCTTGGCTGCACCTTTACCTTGCCCTTCAGTAGATCACAGCTGACCTTTTGAACATTGACAACGCTGTCTCTCACCAATTAACAATTACTCCCATCTAAGATAGAAACGAAATGCTGGGGTAACTCATCGGGTTGTTCAGCATCTCTGGAGTGAAGGAATGGGTGACGTTTTGGGACGAGACCCTTCTTCAGACTGAGGGTCAGGGGAGAGGGAGACACAGAGATAAGGAAGGATAAGGTGTGAAAACAAGAGAACAAAGGGGACAAAGCTCAAAGAAAATGTAGAACAGATCATTGTTAACTAGGGGAAGGAGACAACGAGGCATACAAAGATAAAATTCAATCAGGACGGTCAGACTGGTGGGAGAACTAGGATGGGAGAGGGATGGAGAGAGAGGGAAAGCAAGGGATACTTGAAGTTGGAGAAGTCAAGGTTCATACCGCTGGGGTGTAACGCGCCAGAGCGAAATATGAGGTGCTCCTCCAATTTGCGCTGGGCCTCACTAGGACAATGGATGAGGCCCAGGACAGAGAGGTCAGTGTGGGAATGGGAGGGGGAGTTAAAGTGTTTGGCAACCGGGAGATCAGGGAGCTTTAGGCGGACTGAGCGGAAGAGTTCCCACCTTCCATTCTTGCTCACCAAAGTAGTTTTCACATGAAAGGGAAAAAAATATTTGCAACATTATTTTTTTTGGATCGTGTTCTGAAGTAACATTCACTTTAACTTGATATTCCATCAACAGGAAGGAAACAGCAAGGGTCTGCTGGTAAACTCACAATGTTCATCTTGGCAGCTTATCTTGGCAGATTATTAAGGGGTTGGACACATTAGAGGTAGGAAACATGTTCCCAATGTTGGGGGAGTCCAGAACCAAGGGCCACAGTTTAAAAATAAGGGGTAGGCCATTTAGAACGGAGATGAGGAAAAACTTTTTCAGTCAGAGTTGTAAATCTGTGGAATTCTCTGCCTCAGAAGGCAGTGGAGGCCAATTCTCTGAATACATTCAAGAGAGAGCTGGATAGAGCTCTTAATGACAGCGGAGTCAGGGGGTATGGGGAGAAGGCAGGAAAGGGGTACTGATTGTGAATGATCAGCCATGATCACATTGAATGGTGGTGCTGGCTCAAAGGGCCGAATGGCCTCCTCCTGCACCTATTGTCTATTGTCATCCAACATACCAGGAGCAATATACAGCAGCCAATTAACCTATAAACCCTGCACGCTTCGTGGGGAAACTGGAGCACCCGGAGAAAACCCACTTGGTCACAGAGAGAACGTACACACTCTGTACGGACTGCACCCGAACAGGATTGAACCGGGATCTCTGGCGCTGCGAGGCAGCAACTCTACCGCTGCACCACCCTTGTGCTGCAATGCTGTTCTTGTGCTGCACTGTTCCATCTTCTATGAAAGCAACACCTGTAATGGTGCCACCAGAAGCAAGTAGAACCGGATGCTGTCAAGCTGGAACGGATGCAAAGTACATTTACGAGGGTGTTGCCAGGACTCGAGGGCCTGGCTTACAGGGAGAGGTTGAGGAGACTGGGACTCTATTCCTTGGGAGTGCAGGAGGATGAGGGGGAATCCTATAGATGTGTACTAAATCATGAGAGGAATAGATCAAGTGGATGCCCAGAGCAGTGGAATCAAGAACCAGAGGACATAGGTTTAAGGTGAGGAGGGGAAATAGTTAATAGGAACCTGAGGGGTAACTTTTTCACACAAAGGGTGGAGGGCGTTTGGAACAAACTGCCAGAGGAGGTAGTTGACGCAGGTAGTATTGCAACATTTATGATATATTTAGGTACATGAATAAGACAGGTTTGGAGGGATCTGGGCCAAACGCAGGCAGGTGGGACTAGTGTAGATGGGACATGTTGGGCCGACGGGCCTGTTTCCACGCTGTATCCCTCTATGTGCTAAGGGAAAAGACGAGTCTGCAGTGTTGGGGATAAGACTGGACATGATCTCATGCAAACAGCTCAATGGCCTAAACTGTTTAACATGTTTAGTTTAGTTTAGAGATACAGCGCGGAAATAGACTCTTCAGCCCACCAGATCCACGCCGGCCAGCGATCCCCGCACACTAACACTATCCTATGCACACTAGGGACAATTTTTACATTTACCAAGCCAATTAACCTACAAACCTGTACGACTTTAGAGTGTGGGAGGAAACCGAAGATCTCGGAGAAAACCCACGCAGGTCATGGGGAGAACGTACAAACTCTGTACAGACAGCACCCGTAGTCGGGATCAAACCCGGGTCTCCAGCACTGCATTCGCTGTAAGGCAGCAACTCTACCGCTGTGCCACCGTGTCTTGGGTTTGTTTTGTTCATAATCAGGTTTTCAATTTCCCACGAGCCTCAGAATAGTTTTGCTTCAAAGGTAGCCGTAATGAAACATAATTACACGACTGAAAATTTTATATCTGGTTCAATTCATTCTTTATAACAAAAAAGGCAACGGTATCAATTATTGTCCACCAGAACTGCCTGTCCCAAGGAAGGAGTGAGTGCGGTTTGGGGGGAACAATTTGCTCAGCAATTCACGGCTGGAGTCAACCAGGGCTGATTGAAACAGTACAGCTTCCAAAACACGAGAGAGGGGAACCATGTATAAGACATCCCCCCACTCCCCCCGCACCACCAAAGAACTGCAAACACCGGTGCCTGAAGCGGAGATAAAAACATGTTGACGTTAACTCTGTGTGGAAGTGTGTGTGAGCAATTATCTGGTTGTGCTTGCCGGAAGTGAAGCTTGGAGAGTTGTCTGCCGGCCGGGCTGTGGTCGTGGTGTGTCCTGGGTTCCCGGCAATCCCTCACTCACTCACTCCACCCTGGCACTCTTGGGGTTGCTCCCTGCCCGGTCGCCCTCCGCCTCCTTCGCCGCCACCCTCGCCCCTTTTCTCTTCAGCCCTTTCATCTTCCTGGTCTGCAGCTTGGCGAGGTCTTGTTTCTCCATGTGGATGCGGCCGTAGCTCGTCCCAAACACGTCCCGAGACAGGTTCTTCTTCTTCTTCGCCTGCAGCAAAAGACGTCACAAATTCACAACTCTCTGGGTGAAAACGTTTCTTCTCACCTCAGTTTTAAATGGCCTCCCCTTTATTCTTAAACTGTGGCCCCTGGTTCTGGACTCCCCCAACACTGGGAACATTTTTCCTGCATCTAGCTTGTCCAGTCCTTTTATAATTTTATTTGTCTCTATAAGATCCCCTCTCATCCTTCTAAACTCCAGTGAATACCAGCCCAGTCTTGCCAATCTTTCCTCATATGACAGTCCCGCCATCCCGGGGATTAACCTCGTGAACCGACGCTGCACTGCCTCAATAGCAAGGACGTCCTTCCTCAAATTAGGAGACCAAAACTGCACACAATACACCAGATGTGGTCACACCAGGGCCCTATACAACTGCAGAAGGACCAAAGCTCCTGTACTCAAATCCTCTCGCTATGAAGGCCAACATGCCATTAGCTTTCTTCACTGCCTGCTGTACCCGCACGCTTACTTTCAGTGACTGGTGTACAAGGACACCCAGGTCTCGCTGCACTTCCCCTTTACCTAATCTGATACCATTGAGATAATAATCTACCTCTTTGTTTTTGTCGCCAAAATGGATAACCTCACATTTATCTGCATTATACTGCATCTGCCATGCATCTGCCCACTCACTCAACCTGTCCAGGTCACCCTGCAACCTCCTAACATCCTCTTTGCAGTTCACACTGCCACCCAGCTTTGTGTCATCTGCAAACTTGCTAATTTTACTTCTAATTCCATCATCCAAATCATTAGTGTAAGAAAATAACTGCAGATGCTGGTACAAATCGAAGGTATGTATTCACAAAATGCTGGAGTAACTCAGCAGGTCAGGCAGCATCTCAGGAGAGAAGGAATGGGTGACGTTTCAGGTCGAGACCCTTCTTCAGACTGAAGAAGGGTCTCGACCTGAAACGTCACCCATTCCTTCTCTCCTGAGATGCTGCCTGACCCGCTGAGTTACTCCAGCATTTTGTGAATAATCATCCAAATCATTAATATATATTGTAAATAGTTGTGGCCCCAGCACCGAGGCACTTCACTCGCACTGCCTGCCATTCTGAAAAGGACCCGTTTACTCCTACTCTTTGCTTCCTGTCTGCCAACCAATTCTCTATCCATGTCAACACCCTACCCCCAATACTATGTGCTCCAATTTTGCTCATCAACCACCCGTGTGTGACCTTATCAAAGGTCTTTGCTCCTATACTCAACTGAACCACAGAAAAGACTGCCCCTTTCCACACAAACCCCGATCCTACTCAGCAGCAACTGACAAGCTGAGTGGTACAGCACGGAAATAAAGAGAGGTCCTGACCTCCCATCCATAGTGGAGACCCTTGGACTATCTTTTTTTAGTTTAATTTAGTTTAGTTTAATGTCATGTGTACAGTGAAAAGCTTTTAGTTTAGTTTAGTTTAGATACAGCGCAGAAAAAGGCCCTTCAACCCACTGAGTCTGCTGCGACCAGCGATCCCCGCACACTACCCTGCACACACTAGGGACAATTTACAATCTTTACCAAAGTCAATAAGCCTACAAACCTGTCCACCTTTGGAGCGTGGGAGGAAATCGGAGCACCCGGAGAAAACCCACGTGGTCACGGGGAGAAGGTACAAACTCCGTGCAGACAGCACCCCTAGTCAGGATCGAACCTGTGTCTCTGGCGCTGTAAGGCAGCAACTCTACCGCTGCGCCACCGTGCCAACCAGTCAGCAGAAAGACAATACACGATTACAATCAAGCCAATCACAGTGTACAGATACATGATAAAGTCAATAACATGAATAACGTTTACTGGAAAATAAAGTCAGTAAAGTCCAAATAAAGATAGTCCAAGGGTCTCCAATGAGGTAGTTCAGGACTGCTCTCTAGTTGTTGGAAAGGAGGTTCAGATACCCGATAACAGCTTGGACTTTACTGGACTTTATTGCGCACTAAATGTTATTCCCTTTATCCTGTATCTGTACAATGGACGGTTCAATTGTGATCATGTATAGTCTTTCACCTGACCCATGTGGTGACAGGGAGAACGTGCAAACTCCACAAAGACAGCACCTGAGGTCAGGATCAAACCTGGGTCTGTGGCGCTATGAGGTAGACAATAGACAATAGGTGCAGGAGGAGGCCATTCGGCCCTTCGAGCCAGCACCACCATTCAATGTGATCATGTCTGATCATTCTCAATCGGTACCCCCGTTCCTGCCTTCTCCCCGTACCCCCTGACTCCGCTATCCTTAAGAGCTCTATCTAGCTCTCTCTTGAATGCATTCAGAGAATTGGCCTCCGCTGCCTTCTGAGGCAGAGAATTCCACAGATTCACAACTCTCTGACTGAAAAAGTTTTTCCTCATCTCAGTTCTAAATGGCCTCCCCCTTATTCTTAAACTGTGGCCCCTTGTTCTAGACTCCCCCAGATCTCGTTGTACGTCCCCATTTCCTAACTTCCTCACGGCTCTACCAGCTGTGCCGCCCAACATTTTACCACAATACAGTCAGTGTCTATTGGACAAAAGGGAAGGAATGCGACTTAATGCGATCACAAAAACATTCAGTTTCTCAGAATTAATTAAATTTACTAAAGTTACATGTAAGTTAAAGTAATAACTTTTAGTTTAGTTTAGAGATACAGCGCGGAAACAAGCCCTTTGGCTCACTGAGTCCGCGCCGACCAGTGATCTTGGTTCTATCCTACACACTCGGGAAAATTTACAGAGGGCCAATTAACCTACAAACCTGCACGTCGTTGGGATGTGGGTGCAAATCAGAGCACCCGGAGAAAACTCATGCAGTCACGGGGAGAACGTGCAAACTCCGTACAGACAGAACCCGTAGTCAGGATGGAACCTGGGTCTCAGGCGCTGTGAGAATGTTGTAAATCCCAAAGAGAGTTGTAAATCTGTGGAATTCTCTGCCTCAGAAGGCAGTGGAGGCCAATTCTCTGAATGAATTCAAGAGAGATCTAGATAGAGCTCTTAAGGATAGCAGAGTCAGGGGGTATGGGGAGAAGGCAGGAACGGGGTACTGATTGAGAATGATCAGCCATGATCACATTGAATGGCGGTGCTGGCCCGAAGGGCCGAATGGCCTACTCCTGCACCTATTATCTATTGTGAGGCAGCAACTCTACCACTGCACCACCACTAAAATGCAGCACATGCCTGGTGCCGTGACTCAAGTGGTCTACTGATCTCACCTTCAGGGCCTTTGGTTGTTGTAGGGATTTTTTGTAGAGGTCATCAGATGCCAAGTGGGTTCTCTTTAGCACAAAGTCAAAGGAAGGTCCCATTTCTTCCAGCTCTATCCTGGGTATTCTGCAACCAGATTTCTTCATCAACACCCTGTAGATAAAGTAGACCCAAAATAATCACCTCTTACCCAGAGCAGGCAAATAGAGAACCAGAGGATAAATGCTCGAGGGGAGAGGGAAAGATTTAATAGGAACATGAGGGAAACCTTTTTTTTACACAAAGAGTGATTGAACATGGAATGAGCTGTTAGAGGAAGTAGTTTGGTTTAGTTTAGCTTATTGTCACGTGTACCGAGGTACAGTGAAAAGCTTTTCTTGCGTGCTAACCAGTCAGCGGAAAGACAATACATGATTACAATAGAGCCGTCCACAGTGTACAGATACATGATAAAGGGAATAATGTGAATAACGTTTAGTGCAAGTTAAATCCAGTAAAGTCCAAATAAAGATAGTCCGAGGGTCTCCAAAGAGGTAGATAGATAGTAGTTCAGCACTGCTCTCTGGTTGTGGTAGGATGGTTCAGTTGCCTGATAACAGCTGGGAAGAAACTGTCCCTGAATCTAGAGGTGTGCGTTTTCACACTTCTGTACCTTCTCTGCAGTTTTTTGCGGTCTTGGATGGAGCTGTTCCCAATCTACGCTGTGAAGCTTCCCGATAAAATGCTTTCTATGGCGCATGTGTAGACAATAGACAATAATAATAATAATAAACATTTATTTTTTATAGCGCTTTTCCAAGTGCTCAAAGACGCTTTACAAAAACAGTCAAGACATAAAAACAAACAAACGAATTGTCCTGACAGAGAAGCAGCGAACAAATAGCGCCAGCGTCCTCTCACGTCAGGGTCCGGCAGTAGACAATAAAGAATACAAGACACACAATTACAATTTTTAACACAAACAGCCATCACAGTGATTGCTCCAGGCACACCCTCACTGTGATGGAAGGCAAAGAAAAGTCTTATCTCCTCCTCATTCTTCTCCCGTGGTGCCACGAGGCGATCGAGGCTCCCAACTTTTGAAGCCCCCACCGGGCGATGGAAAGTCCCAGGGCCGAGCCGAGCAGGCCGATGAAGGTCCTGAGCCCCCACCGGGCGATGGAAAGTGCCGCGGCCAGGCCACGCAGGGCGATGAAGGGCCTGCGAGCGAGTCGATCAAACCTCGCGCTTCGGGGCGGTCGAAGCTGCTACGGCTGGAGCTCCCGAAAGCCGGTCGCCAGCCAGGGACCTGCGAACTCCAGATGTTGCGGTCTGCAGGGCCCACGGCCGAAGCCTCCGAGATGGTAAGTCCAGACCCTGCGACCGGAGTCTTCAAGGTCGATCCCAGCTGGAGGCCACCGACTCCAGTATTAGGCCGTAGCGTGAACGGTGCAGGAGGAGGCCATTCGGCCCTTCGAGCCAGCACCGCCATTCAATGTGATCACGGCGGATCATTCTCAATCAGTACCACGTGTAGAGGTTGGTGAGGGTTGTAGGGGAACTGCTGAATGGATAGGTTATGTAGGGGACATGCCGAATGGAGAGGATAGATTTAGAGGGATATGGGCCAAACACAGGCAGGTGGGACTAGTACAGAGGGGGCATCTTGGTCGATGTGGGAATGTTGAGAACGAAGAAACCTTTCTTTGTGTGTTATCTAGGCAGATCTGGACACTTCTGACACCAGAAACTGCCACATTAAACATCATTTTACAGGCTTGGAGAGCCCTCTGCTGGAGCCTTCAGATTTGCAGGAAAAAACACAAAGTGCTGGAGCACCTCAGTGGGTGTGTAATACAGAACCAGGCCCACTATAAATTGTACCAGCAATTGGCTATAGTAATCAAGGGAGGCATTTAGAGCGTAGAAAAAAAGATATAAGAAAATAACTGCAGATGCTGGTACAAATCGATTTATTCACAAAATGCTGGAGTAACTCAGCAGGTCAGGCAGCATCTCGGGAGCATTTCTCAGCAGCATCTCAGCATTTCTCCCGAGATGCTGCCTGACCTGCTGAGTTACTCTAGCATTTTGTGAATAAGTAGAAGAAAAGATTTTGATCTGATGACAAATGATTGCTGATCATCTACCTGAAATGTTACGTTTCTCTTTCCACAGATGTTGCCCAACCCGATGAATATTTGCAGCATTTTATTTCAGATTTAGTGTTTGTAATTTTTCCGATTGTCATCCCGTCAGACTGCGTTGTATTTAAACTCACTTTCAGTGCAATTGGCTTCCGAAAGATCTACTGTCACTTAACAATGTAGTTGTGAACACGAACACGAACGCCCTTGGACTAACTTTGATGGGACTTTACTGGCTTTACCTTGCACTAAAAACTATTCCCTTATCATCTATATGTACACTGTAAATGGCTCGATTGTCAACATGTATAGTCTTTCCACTGACTGCTTAGCACGCAACAAAAGCTTTTCACTGTACCTCGGTTAACGTGACAATAAGCTAAACTAACTCAACAAACAGTCTGTGCCTAAAGCTGCTTAAGCATCTCCTCAGGGATGTGAACTTAGACTGAGCACTGACTTAGTGCCCCTGCATCAGAGTCTACAGAACACCTTTGGTAGGCGGCACGGTGGCACAGCGGTAGAGTTGCTGCCTCGTGGCGCCAGAGTCCTGGGTGCGATCCTGGCTACGGGTGCTGTCTGTACGGAGTTTGGAACTTCTCCCTGTGACCACGTGGATTTTCTCCAGGTACTCCGGTTTAGAAAATAGGTGCAGGAGGAGGCCATTTGGCCCTTTGAGCCAGCACCGCCATTCATTGTGATCACGGCTGATCATCCACAATCAGTAACCCGTGCCTGCCTTCTCCCCATATCCCTTGATTCTGCTAGCTCTATCTAACTTTCTTTTAAATTCATCCAGTGAATTGGCCTCCTCTGCCTTCTGTGGCAGAGAATTCCACAAATTCACAACTCTGGGTGAGAAAGTTTCTTCTCACCTCAGTTTTAAATGAACTCCCCTTTATTCTTAGACTGTGTGGCCCCTGGTTCAGGACTCCCCCAACATTGGGAACATTTTTTCCTGCATCTAGCTTGTCCAGTCCTATTATAAATTTTATACATCTCTAATAAGATCCCCTCTCATCCTTCTGAACTCCAGTGAATACAAGCCCAGTCTTTCCAATCTTTCCTCATATGACAGTCCCGCCATCCCGAGGATTAACCTCGTGAACCTACGCTGCACTGCCTCAATAGCAAGGACGTCCTTCCTCAAATTAGGAAACCAAAACTGCACACAGTACTCCAGATGTGGTTTCCTTCCACCCTCCAAATACATGCAGGTTTTAAGGTTGGCGTCTGTAAATTGCCCCAAATGAGTAAGGGCGCGAAACTGGGATAACACTGAACTAGTGTGGACGGGTGATCGCTGGTCGGCACGGACTCGGTGGGCCGGTTCCATGCTGTGTCTGTAAACTAAACCTTTGAAATGCAAGAGCAGAAACACTCTGCAGCACACTCACTTGTAGGTTCGCATGAAGATCTTTCCTACTAAAGCCGTAAAATGCAGAACGATTTCCAGTCCTCCCAAACGAATGCTTGGCACCGTCGGCCCTCGAAAGAAATCTATGAGGGACATTGAAGGGGATTGACAGATTTCAACAACCGTTTAATAAAATGTTAAACCTTACTAGCTGCAATAATAAACATAATATTGACAGATACTCTCTTCGTGACAGGTCCCATTCTTTCCTGGAGCCAGGGTCCTGTCTGATTCACCTCTACCCCGTTGTCGACATTGGACTTTGTCTGTGGAACTGATGCGCTACAACGCTGACAACTATATTCTGCACTCTGTATCTTCCCCTTTGCTCTACCTATTGTACTTGAGTTTCTCTTGATTGTATTTCTGTATGGTATATTGATTGGATAGCATGCAGAACAAAGCTTTTCATTGTATACGTGCCAATAATGAACCTACACATCCTGCATTTCCGCGTGCCTATCCAAAGGTCTCTTAAATAGAAACATAAAAGGTACAGGAGTAGGCCATTTGCCCCTTCGAGATCATTCAATCTGATCATGGCTGATCATCTAAAATCAATACTTCGTTCCTGCTTTGTCCCCGTATCCCTTGATTCCTTTCTAAATCTAATTCTCTCTTGAAAGCATCCAGTGAATTGGCCTCCACTGCCTTCTGCGGCAGAGAATTCCACAGATTCACAACTCTGGGTGAAAACGTTTTTCCTCATCTCAGTCCTAAATGGCTTACCCCTTATTCTTAAACTGTGACCACTGGTTCTGGACTCCCCCAACATCGGGAACATTTTTCCTGCATCTACCCTGTCCAATCCTTTAAGAATTTCATGTTTCTATAAGATCCAAATGCCACTATTGTTTCTACCTCCACCACTGTCCCAGCAGCATGTTGCAGATAGTCAGGCATTCCACTCTGCAAGGCAGATGCGCAAGGAGACCCACGTCTCACATTCACCCAGGCCATCTCAGCTAGTTCATTCCATCTCAAATATCATATGTACACGGGAAAACTTACCAATGAGAAGGTTTTTCAGTCTTTTATGATTATTGTCCAAATCAAATAAATCTCCTGCAAACACCAACATAGGTTTGGAACCCTCTGCCGATTTGCTATTCTGTGGAAATAAAAAAGATTCTTTAAGTGTATTTCTGACATTATCACTTCTACTGCTGGTTCCGAAAGCTCAAAGAGAAACCTACATGACTTCTGTTAAGACACAAGAAACCGCAGATGCTAGCACCTTGAGCAAAAACACAATGTGCTGGAGGAACTCAGTGGGTCGGGCAGCATTGTGGAGGCAATGTTTTGGGGCGGGAATGAAGACGCCGTTAAATTTATTTCTTTAATTGGTAAAAACTGCTCAAAAATGCTTGAGTTCGGTAAGTAGTGGTCACCCAGGGCAAAACTCTGTTCTCTCAACAGAATATATCGGGGAATAAACATGAAGGTTAAAGTAAAAGTAAAACAAAGTACTCAAAGTAAACATAGAAAATAGGTGCAGGAAGAGGCCATTTGGCCCTTCGAGCCAGCACCGCCATTCATTGTGATCATGGCTGATCATTCTCAATCAGTAACCTGTGACTGCCTTCACCCCATATCCCTTGATTCCACTAGGCCCGAGTACTCCGAAAAAGGGTCCTGATCAAAATGTCACCGGTCCATTCCTTCCACAGATGCTACCTGACCCTCCAGCACTTTATTCTTTACTTATATTATCGTCATTGAGCCAGTGTGGAAACAGGCAACTTGCCCACATTGACCAACATGTCCCATCTACACTAGTCCCACCTACCTGTGATTGGCCCATATCCCACTAAACCTGTCATATCCATGCAGCTTACCTTAAAATCACTTAAAGCATGGAACTTTTCAATTCCGAGCTCAATCATATCTAGAATGTGGTAATCAAACATTCGGCCTGCAAAGAAGGAAGAATAAATTGCCTTTAGAAACATTTCACTGGGATAACATACAATAAACACACTCCACTAAACAAACTGCATTAAACATTTAGAGTCATAGAATGCTACAGTGTGGAAACAGGCCCTTCAGCCCAACTCGCCCACACCGGCCAACAATGTCCCAGCTACCCTAGTCCCACTTGCCTGCGCTTGGTCCATAACCCTCCAAACCTGTCCTATCCATGTACCCGTCCAACTGTTTCTGAAACATTGTTATAGTCCCTGCCTCAACTACCTCCTCTGGCAGCTTGTTCCATACACCCACCACCCTCTGTGTGAAAAGGTTACCCTTCGGATTCCTATTAAATCTTTTCACCTTCACTTTAAACCTATGTCCTTGGGTCCTCAATTCCCCTACTCTGGGTAAAAGACTCTGCATCTACCCGATCTATTTAATAAGATTACCTTGTAAACCAAACAATTGAAACACTGCATCTCAAACAGCTCGTCAAAGTAATGGAGACTATTGTGTAGGAAGGAACTGCAGATGCTGGTTTAAACCGAAGATAGACACAAAAGGCTTAAGTAACTCAGCAGGTCGAACAACATCTCTGGAGAAATGGAATAGACAATAGACAATAGGTGCAGGAGGAGGCCATTCGGCCCTTCGAGCCAGCACCGCCATTCAATGTGATCATGGCTGATCATTCTCAATCAGTACCCCGTTCCTGCCTTCTCCCCGTACCCCCTGACTCCGCTATCCTTAAGAGTTCTATCTAGCTCTCTCTTGAATGCATTCAGAGAATTGGCCTCCACTGCCTTCTGAGGCAGAGAATTCCACAGATTCACAACTCTCTGACTGAAAATGTTTTTCCTCATCTCAGTTCTAAATGGCCTACCCCTTATTCTTAAACTGTGGCCCCTTGTTCTGGACTCCCCCAACATTGGGAAGATGTTTCCTGCCTCTCACGTGTCCAACCCCTTAATAATCTTATACGTTTCAATAAGATCTCCTCTCATCCTTCTAAATCCCAGTGTATACAAGCCTAGTCGCTCCAGTCTTTCAACATATAGTGTGATGTTTCAGGTCCATGCACCTGTCTCTACCCGAAACACTAACTAGTAGAGTGGATAAGGGAGAACCAGTCGATGTGTTATATCTGGACTTTCAGAAGGCCTTCGACAAGGTCCCACATAGGAGATTGGTGTACAAACTTAAAGCACACGGTATTGAGGGTTCAGTGTTGAGGTGGACAGAAAATTGGTTGGCGGACAGGAAGCAAAGAGTAGGAATAAACGGGTCCTTTTCGGAATGGCAGGCATTGACTAGTGGGGTACCGCAAGGCTCAGTGCTGGGACCCCATTTATTTACAGTGTATATTAATGATTTGGACGAGGGATTTGAATGCAACATCTCTAAGTTTGCGGATGACACGAAGCTGGGTGGCAGTGTTAGCTGCGAGGAGGATGCTAGGAGGCTGCAGAGTGACTTGGATAGATTAGGCGAGTGGGCAAATGCATGGCAGATGCAATATAATGTGGATAAATGTGAGGTTATCCACTTTGGCGGCAAGAACAGGAAAGCAGAGTATTACCTGAATGGTGACCGATTGGGAGAAGGGGAGATGCAACGGGACCTGGGTGTCATGGTGCACCAGTCATTGAAAGCAAGCATGCAGGTGCAGCAGGCAGTGAAGAAAGCGAATAGTATGTTGGCATTCATAGCAAGAGGATTTGAGTTTAGGAGCAGGGAGGTTCTGCTGCAGTTGTACAGGGCCTTGGTGAGACCGCACCTGGAGTATTGTGTGCAGTTTTGGTCTCCTAACCTGAGGAAAGACGTTCTTGCCTTAGAGGGAGTACAGAGAAGGTTCACCAGATTGATCCCTGGGATGGCGGGACTTACATATGAGGAAAGGCTGGATAGACTGGGCTTGTACTCGCTGGAATTTAGAAGACTGAGGGGGGATCTTATAGAAACATATAAAATTCTTAAGGGGTTGGAGAGGCTAGATGCGGGAAGATTGTTCCCGATGTTGGGGGAGTCCAGAACCAGGGGTCACAGCTTAAGGATAAGGGGGAAGTCTTTTAGGACCGAGATGAGAAAACATTTCTTCACACAGAGAGTGGTGAGTCTGTGGAATTCTCTGCCACAGAAGGTAGTTGAGGCCAGTTCATTGGCTATATTTAAGAGGGAGTTAGATGTGGCCCTTTTTGCTAAAGGGATCAGGGGGTATGGAGAGAAGGCAGGTACAGGCTACTGAGCTGAATGATCAGCCATGATCATATTGAATGGCGGTGCAGGCTCGAAGGGCCGAATGGCCTACTCCTGCACCTATTTTCTATGTTTCTATGTTTCTACCACCTATTCCTTTTCTCCAGAGATGCTGTCTGACCCGCTGAGTTACTCCAGCTTTTTGTGTCTATCGAATGGAGATTATTATTTCTATCTTCCCTTAGGATTTAATAAAGCATTAAACACAACCAGAGTTTGCCCAGAACTTTCTCAATATAAAACAAATGGGTGTAGGAAAGTTATTCAATAATAGAACTTATATTCAATAAATACAAATACATAGTACTGGAGGTGAATTTATATCAGTGCAAACAAATCTGAAAATTACATTTTAATTTAATGAAAAAACAATTTAAGGACCAGTTCAGTTAATGAAATGCTTCACCTGGGAGCTCGAACTGCTTCCACAATTTATAAATCCTGCCCATGGACTCTAGCTCATTACTAAATACTGTATGGCAGTGTAAAAGCCTTTTGACTATAATGGCACAGTGTGGAAACAGACCCTTCGGCACAACTTGCCCACACTGACCAACATGCCCCATCTACACTAGTCCTACCTACCTGTGTTTTGTCCATATCCCCTTAAACCTGTCCTGGGCTTGTATACACTGGAATTTAGAAGGATGAGAGGGGATCTTATTGAAACATGCAAGATTATTAAGGGATTGGACACGCTAGAGGCAGGAAACATGTTCTGGGGGAGTCCAGAATCAGGGGCCACAGTTTAAGAATAAGGGGTAGGCCATTTAGAACGGTGATGAGGAAGAACTTTTTCACCGAGAGTTGTGAATCTGCGGAATTCTCTGTCTCAGAAGACAGTGGAGGTCAATTCTCTGGATGCTTTCAAGAGAGAGTTAGATAGAGCTCTTAAAGATTGCAGAGTCAAGGGATATGGGGAGAAGGCAGGAATGGGGTACTGATTGTGGATGATCAGCCATGATCACAGTATAGATAATAGGTGCCGGAGGAGGCCATTCGGCCCTTCGAGCAAGCACCGCCATTCAATATGATCATGGCTGATCATTCTCACATTGAATGGCGCTGCTGGCTCGAAGGGCCAAACGGCCTCCTCCTGCAACAATTGTCTATCCATGCACCTGTCAAAACGTTTCTTAAGCGTTGCAATAGTACCTGGCCCAACCACCTACTCCGGCAGCTTGTTTCATATACCACCACCCTTTGTGTAAAACAAGTAACACCTTTGGTTCCTATTCCCCCCCCCCCCCCTAAACTGGTTCTCAGTTCCCCAACCCTGGGCAAAAGGCTCAGTGCGTCTACACGATGTATTCCTCCTGAATTCAATGATTGTTTTAGCAGGTTTTCCCCAGAAAAGAAAGAAATTTAACCACAGCTTCAGAAATATTTAATATGTAACATTACTGTTGTCAGATTTTCTAAATAACATTTGTAAGGCCACTGCCTCAGGAGAGAATACCTTTAGCCTCTTGACTGAAGCATAAAAGATGAACTCACTGAAAAACACCAGATTCTGAGGTGGTTTCAGCTTGAAACTACAGGGCAGTGTCCCATAATATGGAATCAAACACTTAACAAGAGATGAAGTTGAATTTCTTCTCCAGAGGATTGTGAAGTTAGGAGCATTAGTTTTGTGTTTTTGAACTATTATTGTTTGTCTTTATATGCATGTGTGTGTATATATATATATATATATATATATATCTATTATATATATATAGTGTAAGAAAATAACTGCAGATGCTGGTACAAATCGAATGTATTTATTCACAAAATGCTGGAGTAACTCAGCAGGTCAGGCAGCATCTCAGGAGAGAAGGAATGGTTGACGTTTCGGGACTCGACCCGAAACATCACCCATTCCTTCTCTCCTGAGATGCTGCCTGACCTGCTGAGTTACTCCAGCATTTTGTGAAATATATATATATGTGTGTGTGTGTGTGTGTGTGCGCGCGTGTTTATATACATGTATATGTGTGTGTGTGTGTTTATATACATGTATGTGTGTGCGCGCGTGCACGTGTGTGTGTTTTTATACACACACGCATTTTTTTTCTTGTTTATTATATTTTTATATAGTTTACAGTGTACTATGTTTACACATTCTGTTGTGCTGCGACAAGTATTAATTGCATTGTTCTATCTGGAACATATAGAACATTGTTCTATCTGGAACATCTGGAATAAAACACTCATGACTCTCGGACCTTTGGAATCCCCTACAACAGAGTGTTTTGTACGTTCAAGACTGAGGTAACTAGATTTACCCACCACCCATACCTGGGTCAGGACCCTCTGTGTGGCAAAGCTGACCCCATAGTTTCCGATGAAATCTTTTACGTGACAAATTATCATATGTCTTTTGGAACTTCAAATCAACAAAATGCACAGGTTGACTGCCCATTATACCCTGGGAAACATGAGCACATTTGAAAAACATGATTTTCCTTTTCATAAAACCATTTTGATTTGATTTGACTATATTTCTAAAAGTTTACCTATTTAGTGTAGTTTTAGTTTAGAGATAGGTAGATAAGGTGGTCAAAAAGGCTTTGGGCACTTTGGCCTTCATCAGTCAGAGTACTGAGTATAGAAGTTAGGAGGTCATGTTGCAGTTGTAAAAGATGTTGGTGAGACTGCATTTAGAATATTGTGTCCAGTTCTGGGCACCATGTTATAGGAAAGATATTGTCAAGCCTGAAAGGGTTCAGAAAAGATTTACGAGGATGTTGTCAGGACTAGAGGGTGTGAGCTATAGGGAGAGGTTGAGTAGGCTGGGGCTCTATTCCATGGAGCGCAGGAGGATGAGGGGAGATCTTATAGAGGTGTACAAGTTAGGAAAAGGGGACGTACAACGTGATCTGGGTGTCTTAGTGCATCAGTCACTGAAAGGAAGCATGCAGGTACAGCAGGCAGTGAAGAAAGCCAATGGAATGTTGGCATTCATAACAAGAGGAGTTGAGTATAGGAGCAAAGAGGTCCTTCTGCAGTTGTACAGGGCCCTAGTGAGACCGCACCTGGAGTACTGTGTGCAGTTTTGGTCTCCAAATTTGAGGAAGGATATTCTTGCTATTGAGGGCGTGCAGCGTAGGTTTACTAGGTTAATTCCCGGAATGGCGGGACTCTCATATGTTGAAAGACTGGAGCGACTAGGTTTGTATACACTGGAATTTAGAAAGATGAGAGGGGATCTTATCGAAATGTATAAGATTATTAAGGGGTTGGACATGTTAGAGGCAGGAAACATGTTCCCAATGTTGGGGGAGTCCAGAACCAGGGGCCACAGTTTAAGAATAAGGGGTAGGCCATTTAGAACAGAGATGAGGAAAAACTTTTTTAGTCAGAGAGTTGTGAATCTGTGGAATTCTCTGCCTCAGAGGGCAGTGGAGGCCAATTCTCTGAATACATTCAAGAGAGAGCTAGATAGAGCTCTTAAGGATAGCGGAGTCAGGGGGTATGGGGAGAAAGCAGGAACGGGGTATTGATTGAGAATGATCAGCCATGATCACATTGAATGGCGGTGCTGGCTCGAAGGGCCGAATGGCCTACTCCTGCACCTATTGTCTATTGTCTATTGTACAAAATCATGAGAGGAATAGATCGGGTAGATGCAAACACTTTTACCCAGTGTAGGACCAGAGGACATAGGTTCACAGTGAAGGCGAAAAGATTTAATAGGAATCCAAGGGGTAGCTTTTCACAGAGGGCGGTGGGTGTATAGAACAAGCTGCCAGAGGAGATAGTTGAGGCTGAGACTATCCCACTGTTTAAGAAACAGCTGGACAGGTACATGGATAGGACAGGTTTGGAGGGTTATGGACCAAGCGCAATCAAGTGGGACTAGGGTAGCTGGATCATTGTTGGTCGGTGTGGGCGAGTGGGGCCAAAGGGCCTGTTCCAACCCTATATCACTATGACTCTATGAGATACAGCACAGAAACAGGCCCTACGGCCCACCACGTCCGCACCGACCAGTGATCCCGGCACACTGACACTATCGTACACACACGAGGGACAATTTCTACATTTATATCAAGCCAATCAATCTACAAACCTGTACGTCTTTGGAGTGTGGAAGATCTCGGCGAGAACCCACCCAGGTCACAGGGAGATTGTACACACTCCGTACAGACAGCACCCGTAGTCAGGATTGAACACGGGTCTCTGACATTGTAAGGCAGCAACTCTACCGCTATGCTACTGTGCCACCATTTCTAAAAGTTTCTAAAAGTTTACCCATGATTATAGACTCTAGCTTCTACCCAGCAACAGATATGTGATTTTCAAGTTATATAAAACATATTTGTAATCTTAGTGATGCAAGAGACTACAGATGGTAAAATCTTGAGCACAAAGCTAAGTATTGGAGGAACTTGGCGGGTCAGGCAGCATCTGTGGAGGGAATGGACAAATTAGGTTTTGGGCCAGGACCCTTCTTCAGACGTTTGTAACCTTACCTATTATCAAATTGTGTGGTCGTTTCTTATTGTGAGAACCAAACATGAACAAAGAACAATCTGCCTTCTTTGAAAAGAATTCCTGTTAATACAGAAAGAGGAAACAACCATTAGAAATTTCACCTCAAATAAATCAATAACCCTGGCTCAATCTAGGTTAGATAAAAGGACAGATCACTGAACAGTATAGTGCAGAGCAAGGACAGGCCCTTCAGCCCACAATGTCTATGCCAAACATGTTGCCAAGACCATCTCTTACCTGCCTACACATAATCCACATCCCTGTATATGCCTATCCAAAAGATTCTCAAATGCCACTGTGGTATCTGCCTCCAGCACCAGACCTGGCAGCGCGTTCCAGGCACCCACCACCCTCCGTGTAAAGGACCCAAAGGGAGGTGTGCAAACTCCAGACAGCAGCCGAGGTCAGGATCCAACTCTGGACCCTGGCGGTGTGAGGTACATTTAGAACAGGTTTCTCTGCACCTGCATGTTACATCCACTTCCTGGCGGGCCAGCGTCTGCAGTTGCAAACAGATCCATCTCTCATTCCTTCACTACCTTAGCAACACAAACATGCAACATGGCCAGTCAAAATGCTCAAGATGAACTTGGGTCTCCATCAAAAAATAACAAAATAACCACGGAGGAGTCTTACAGTGTGAAATAGTATCATGTCTACTCACCACCGAAGTCGGATCTTCAAAGGGACGGGTAATATTTTTCCTGGTGAAAAACAGATTTTCACAATAGAACATTTTTCATTTTAGTGGGTAAAGCATGGTTACTAAATTATAGTTTTGCTAAATCTGTATTTATATAGCAATGTTGCACAATACATTACAATGCTGAGAACTACACTGATCAGCCAAAACATATTGACCACTGACAGGCGAAGTGATTATCTTGTTCCAATGGCACCTGTCAAGGGGTGGGATATGTTAGGCAGCAAGTGAACAGTCAGTTCTTGAAGTTGATGTGTTAGATGCAGGAGAAATGGGCAGGAGTAAAGACCTGAGCGACTTTGACAAGGGCCAAATTGTTATGGCCAGATGACTGGGTCAGAGCATCTCTGAAATGGCAAGGTTTGTGGGGTGCTCCCGGTCAGCAGTGGTGAGTACCTACCGACAGTGGTCCGAGGAGGGACAAATCACAAACTGGCGACAGACAGGGTGTTGGGCGCCCAAGGCTCATCGATGCGCGAGGGCAACGAAGGCTATCCCGTCTGGTCCGAACTGACAGAAGGTCGACTGTGGCACAAGTCACAGAAAATGTTAATGGTGGTCACGGGAGGAATGTGTCACAATACACAGTGCATCGCACCCTGCTGCGTATGGGGCTGCACACGGAGGACCAACAGCATATTAGGCAGGTGGTCATAATGTTTTGGATCAGGTCATATTGTTTTGGCTGATCGGTGTATATTCTGCACTCTGAATCTTCCCCTTTACTCTACCTATTGTACTTGAGTTTGACTTGATTCATGCAGAGTGTTATCTGATCTGTTAGGATACCATTCAAGGCAAATCTTTTCACTGTACACGTGACAACAATAAACCTAAACTCCTCACACCGTTTGAAGTGCACGATCTTTTGTGCAAGTGCCACACCTCGTTAAGCCAATCATAAAACAAATGATTGGTTTAAACCAATCTGCTTCTCATTGAGTAGGAAGGAACTGCAGATGCTGGTTTAAACCTGCGATAGACACAAAAAGCTGGAGTAACTCAGCGGGACGGGCAGCATCTCTGGGGAAAAGGAATAGGTGACGTTTCGGCTTGAAACCCTTCTTCAGACCGAGAGCCTGGGGAAAGGGGAGGGGGAAACAAGAGATAAAGACGATGATATAGAACAAATGAATGAAAGATATACAAAAAAATACCGATGCAAGAAATGATGTTGCAAAACCCCCGTCGGAGAGAGGAGGAAACTTCTTCAAAGTAGGTATTATATTCAGGAGATTTTGCAGTGGAGCTGACAAAATGTGTAGGAAGGAACTACAGATGCAGGTTTAAGCCGAAGATAGACACCAAAAGCTGGAGTACTGGCAGAGGGAGAAATACCAACCAGATCAATTTACTTTTTTGTTTAGTTTATTGTCACATGTGCCAAGGTACAGTGAAAAGCTTTAAAAGCCTGCAGCATCTGGTTTACCCAGGCAGTCTCTCATCCAACTAGTAACTGGGGCTGAGCCTGCTTAGCTCTGAGATCAGACGAGATTAGGCGTTTTCAGGATAGTATTCCCATAGGCTATTTTAAACAGAAAAATAGGTGCAGGTATAGGCCATTTAGCCCTTCGAGCCAGCACCGCCATTCAATATGATCAAGACTGATCATCCAAAATCAGTACCACCGTTCCTGCTTTTCTCCCCATATCCCTTGATTCCTTTAGCCCCAAGAGCTAAATCTAACTCTTGTCTTGAAAACATCCAGTGGATTGGCCTCCACTGCCTTCTGTGACAGAGAGTTCCACAGATTCACAACTTTCTGGGTGAAGACATTTTTCCTCATCTCAGTCCTAATTGGCCGACCCCTCATTCTTAAACTGTGAACCCTGGTTCTGGACTCCCCCAACATCGGGAACATTTTTCCTGTATCCAGCCTGTCCAATCCTTTAAGAATTTTATAAGATCTCCTCTCATCCTTCTAAATTCAGGTGAATATAAGCCCAGTCGACCCCTTCTTTCATCATACGACAGTCCCGCCATTTCGGGAATTAACCTGGTGAACCTACGCTGCACTCCCTCAATGGCAATAATGTCCTTCCTCAAATTTGGAGACCAAAACTGCTCACAATACCAGGTAGAGTCTCACCAGGACCCTGTACAACAGCAGTAGGACCTCCTTGCTCCAAAACTCAAATCCTTGCAATGAAGGCCAACATGCCAATCGCTTTCTTCACTGCCTGCTGTACCTGCGTGCTTACTTTCAGTGACTGATGTACAAGCACACCCAGGTGTTTTGCACAAATGATCCTATATGATAATATATTATCTCTGAAGGACAATGCTTTTGATGGTGCAGCAATACAGCGTATCGCAGCCCAGGTCCACAAGCTCCCCGTATAGACGATTATCCATTTGTATCCACAATGTCTGTGCCAAACATGATGCCAATTAAATTGATCTCCTTTGCTTACACATGATCCATACCCCCCCATTCCCTGCATCATATCCATGTGCCTATCTAAAACCCCATCAATGCCACTATCGTATCTGCCTCCACCACCACCCTGGCAATGCGCTCCAGGTGTAACCACCCTCTGTGTAAGAAAAACTTGCCCACACATCTCCTGTAAACTTTGTCCCTCTCACCTTAAAGCTGCGCCCTCTAGTCTTTGACATTTCTTTCCTGGGAAATAGGTTCTGACCGCCTAGTCTGTCTTTGCCTCACGAAATTTTATATACTTTTATCAGGTCTCTTTAGTCAGAGGGTGGTGAATCGGTGGAATTCTTTGCCACAGAAGGCTGTGGAGGCCAAGTCTATGGATATTTTTTAAGGCAGAGATAGATAGATTCTTGATTAGTACAAGTGTCAGGGATTGTGGGAAGAAGACAGGAGAATGGGGATACGAGGAAGAGATCGATCAGCCGATTTAGTTTAGAGATACAGCACGGAAACAGGCCCTTTTGGCCCACCGGGACCGCGCCGACCAGCGATCCCCACACACTAACACTATCCTATAACCACTAGGGACAATTTTTACATTTACCAAGCCAATTAACCTACATACCTGTACGCCTTTGGAGTGTGGGAGGAAACCGAAGATCTCGTAGAAAACCCATGCAGGTCACGGGGAGAACGTACAAACTCCGTACAGACAGCACCCGTAGTCGGGATGGAACCCCGGGTCTCTGGCGCTGCATTCGCTGTAAGGCAGCAACTCTACCATTGCACCACCATGCCGCCATGATTGACTGGCGGAGTAGACTTGATGGGCCGAATGGCCTAATTCTGCTATTATAACTTATGAACTCCCCTCAGCCTCAGAGTTTGAAACTCACCAGGGGAAAGACATTCATCTTGAAAGCCACTTCCCACATTTTTTACTTGCATAGCCAGCACAAACTATAGCAGCAGTAACCTTGAGACAATGCAGGTTGTTAATAATACAAGATACTTACTTCTTATATAGAACAGCATTTGGCTTCTTTAAAGAATACTGCAAGAAAGAACGGGGAACATAAGCAAAATGGTTCATAATACCGGAGGCAAAATTCCTCATGTCGAATTTAAAGCTACAGCCTTAATCTTGATTCATCTTAATCATAGGTCATAACAATTGCTTTGGAGTTAGCATCAATTGTACACTTCGAAAATCTTTTTGATTTGATTGACTGAAAGATGCAGCGTGGAAACAGGCCCTTCAGTCCACTGGGTCCATGCCGACCATCGATCACCCGTTCACACTATTTCCATGTTATCCCACTTCCCCATCCACCTCCTACACAGGAGGGGTTATTTACAGAGGCCAACTAATGTACAAACCACACATCTTCGGGACGTGGGAGGAAATTGGGGCACCTGGAGGAAACCCATGTGGTTACAGTGAAATCATGCAAACCCACATCAGCCGAGGTCAGGATCGAACCCAGGTCTCTGGTGAGGCAGCAGCTCCACCAGCGGAGTCATTTACGACATCCAATAGTTCCAAAGTTACATTTTCAGGGGGACTTCTAGAGATTTCAACTGTGCTCTCGTAATTTTGTCCGGATTACGTAGAAAATAGGTGCAGGAGGAGGCCATTTGGCCCTTCGAAGTGTACAATTGATGCTGACTCCAAAGCAAACCAAGGAGGGGCAGACCACCAGTTAGTTTCCAGAAAAATCGATGGTGGACCTGTATGTCAATGCAACATAGTCACCTTGGTAAACACACCCTGGAGAAAAATATTCCTTTGTTCCATTGTGTAGGAAGGAACGGCAGAAGTTGGTTTAAACCAAAAATAGACACAAAAAGCTGGAGTCACTCAGCGGGACAGACAGCATCGCTGGAGAAAAGGAACAGGTGACGTTTTTGAAGAAGGGTCTCAACTCGAAACATCACCTATTCCTTTTCTCCGACAGATGCTGCCTGACCCGCTGAGTTACTCCAGCACTCTGTGAAAACGTCACCTATCCATGTTCTCCACAGCTGCTGCCTGACCCGCTGAGTTACTCCAGCACTCTGTGAAACGTCACCTATCCATGTTCTCCAGAGATGCTGCCTGTCCCGTTGAGTTACTCCAGCACTCTGTGAAACGTCACCTATCCATGTTCTCCACAGCTGCCTGCCTGACCCGCTGAGTTACTCCAGCTTTTTGTGTCTGTCTTCCTTTGTTCCATTGTTGGTACACATGACAATTAAACACACACGACTTGTAAAATTTTGCAAATGCGCATTGCCAGCATTTCACTCTGTACTTACAATGTTTTTCAAAGCCTCAGTCACTGTCTCACTCGTGTTTCCTCCTTTTATAAGCATGGCATTCTTGGTATTCTCGAGAAGTTTGGGATCTCTCTTCTC
>NC_135957.1:85741557-85874063 GCF_053455715.1 Rhinoraja longicauda | reverse complement strand
ACTGATGTCAGACTAACTGGTCTATAATTTCCCGTTTTCTCTCTCCCTCCTTTCTTGAAAAGTGGGATAACATTAGCTACCCTCCAATCCACAGGAACTGACCCGGAATCTATAGAACATTGGAAAATAATCACTAATGCGTCCACAATTTCTAGAGCCATTTCCATAAGTACCCTGGGATGCAGACCATCAGGCCTTGGGGATTTATCAGCCTTCAGTCCCATCAGTCTACCCAAAACTTTTTCCTGCCTAATGTGGATTTCCTTCAGTTCCTCCATCACCCTAGGATCTCTGGCCACTAGAACATCTGGGAGATTGTTTGTATCCTCCTTAGTGAAGACAGATCCAAAGTACCGGTTCAACTCGTCTGCCATTTCCTTGTTCCCCATAATAAATTCCCCCGCTTCTGTCTTCAAGGGACCCACATTTGCCTTGACTATTTTTTTCCTCTTCACGTACCTAAAAAAGCTTTTACGATCCTCCTTTATATTATTGGCTAGTTTACCCTCGTACCTCATCTTTTCTCCCCGTATTGCCTTTTTAGTTAACTTTTGTTGCTCTTTAAAAGAGTCCCAATCCTCTGTCTTCCCACTCTTCTTTGCTGTTGTACTTCTTCGCTTTAATTTTTATGCTGCCCTTGACTTCCCTTGTCAGCCACAGGTGTCTCTTACTCCCCTTGGAATCTTTCCTCCTCTTTGGGATAAATTGATCCTGCAACCTCTGCATTATTCCCAGGAACACCTGCCATTGCTGATCTACCGTCTTCCCTGCTAGGGCCTCCTTCCAGTCAATTTTGGCCAGCTCCCGCCTCATGCCTCTGTAATCCCCTTTGCTCAACTGTAATACTGACACCCTCCGATTTTCCCTTTCTCCCTCTCAATTTGTAGAGTAAAACTTATCATGTTGTGATCACTGCCTCCTAATGGCTCATTTACCTTGAGTCCCCTTATCAGATTAGGTTCATTACACAACACTAAATCCAGAATTGCCTTCTCCCTGGTAGGCTCCAGTACAAGCTGCTCTAAGAATCTCCCCATCTCCCTCTTCTCTCCTCCCCCACCTCCTTCTCTCCTCCTCTCCCATCTTCTCTCCTCCCCCTCCTACTTCTCTCCTCCCTCCTCTCCTCCCCCCCTCCTCTTCTCTCCTCCCCCTCCTACTTCTCTCCTCCCTCCTCTCCTCCCCCCCCTCTTCTTCTCTCTCCTCCCCCCCTCTTTCTCTCCTCCCCTCCTCTTTTTCTCATTCCCCCCTCCTCTCTCCTCCCCAACTCCCCCCTCATTTTCTCCTCCCCCCCTCCTTCTCTCCTCCCCCACCTCCTTCTATCCTCCCCCACCTACCCCCCTCACTCCTCCCCCCCCTCCCTTCCTCTCTCCCCCCCCTCCTTCTCTCTCCCCCCCTCCTTCTCTCTCCCCCCCCTCCTTCTCTCTCCCCCCCTCCTTCTCTCTCCCCCCCCTGCTTCTCTCCCCCGCCCAAACCACCCCCCTGTTTCTCCAGTTCACACACCCCAGACAGCCTTTCCAATTCCAACCTGTTGCATTGAAAGTGTTCTAGTGCGTTTACTTTAATTCCCAGTACAGGTACTGCTCGACTTATGGGGGTTATGTTCCGATAAACCCATCGTAAATTGGAAATATCTTCTTTTAATCAAAAAAAACTTTATTCAAGAAATAAATATATCCAAAACATGTTCCTTCCAAAACTCCACCCTACATTCTCGGGGGCTGTACATACATTCATTACAGATATTCGATGCAAAATCTGTACAAAAGTAACCTCCACCATTTCCACTCTGAAGTTAGTCTGAAGAAGGGTCTCAACCCGAAACGTCACCCATTTCCTCTCTCCTAGATGCTGCCTGACCCGCTGAGTTACTCCAGCACTCTGTGAAACGTCACCTATCCATGTTCTCCACAGATGCTGCCTGACCCGCTGAGTTACTCCAGCACTCTGTGAAACGTCACCTATCCATGTTCTCCACAGATGCTGCCTGACCCGCTGAGTTACTCCAGCACTCTGTGAAACGTCACCCATTCCCTCTCTCCTAGATGCTGCCTGACCCGCTGAGTTACTCCAGCAGTCTGTGATACCCACCATTTCCACTCATGTGCCCACTGGCGTGGAATCCTTTCCCTTATTTGGAGGGGCGTCTCTCTCCACCACACCCTGCCCCCCATGTCCAGCAGCGGAAGGACCCTAGACTCTGGTCCTCTCCCACAGGGCCTTGGCGTTGGTTGCACTGAGCTTCAGTGCGTCCCTCAGCACGTACTCCTGCAGTCTGCAGCGGGCCAGTCGGCAACATTCCCCCACGGAAAATTCAAAGTAGGGTTGCTACCCAATGTGTATCGCTTTTACACCGTGGTAGAGACGAAAACGTCGTAAGTCGAAGCTTCTTAAGTCGAGGGAGCATCTGTACTTAGATATTTAACTAACCCACCACATAATAGAAACATAGAAACGTAAAAAACATAGAAACATAGAAAATAGGTGCAGGAGGAGGCCATTTGGCCCTTCGAGCCAGCACCGCCATTCATTGTGATCATGGCTGATCATCCACAATCAGTAACCCGTGCCTGCCTTCTCCCCATACCCCTTGATTCCACTAACCCCTAGAGCTCTATCTAACTCTCTCTTAAATCCATCCAGTGATTTGGCCTCCACTGCCCTCTGTGACAGAGAATTCCACAGATTCACAACTCTCTGGGTGGAAAAGTTCCTTCTCACCTCAGTTTTAAATGGCCTCCCCTTTATTCTTAAACTGTGGCCCCTGGTTCTGGACTCCCCCAACATTGGGAACATTTTTCCTGCATCTGGCTTGTCCAGTCCTTTTATAATTTTATACGTCTCTATAAGATCCCCTCTCATAGAAACATAGAAACATAGAAAATAGGTGCAGAAGTAGGCCATTCGGCCCTTCGAGCCTGCACCGCCATTCAATATGATCATGGCTAATCATCCAGCTCAGTAACCTGTACCTGCCTTCTCTCCATACCCCCTGATCCCTTTAGCCACAAGGGGCCACATCTAACTCCCTCTTAAATATATCCAATGAACTGGCCTCAACCACCTTCCGTGGCAGAGAATTCCACAGATTCACCACTCTCTGTGTGAAGAAATGTTTTCTCATCTCGGTCCTAAAAGACTTCCCCCTTATCCTTAAACTGTGACCCCTGGTTCTGGACTTCCCCAACATCGGGAACAATCTTCCCGCATCTAGCCTCTCCAACCCCTTAAGAATTTTATATGTTTCAATAAGATCCCCCCTCAGTCTTCTAAATTCCAGCGAGTACAAGCCCAGTCTATCCAGTCTTTCCTCATATGAAAGTCCTGCTATCCCAGGGATCAATCTGGTGAACCTTCTCTGTACTCCCTCTAAGGCTAGAATGTCTTTCCTCAGATTAGGAGACCAAAACTGTACACAATACTCTCATCCTTCTAAACTCCAGTGAATACAAGCCTAGCAAAACTAAGCAAATGATCCTTTCCTTGCCATAAGCCATTAACAACACCAATTCAAAACCATCCTCCACCCAAACCAACATGCCCGCCCGCCTGTGTTGTATTGTGTCACCTCTTTCACTCTCTCCAGCCATCCACACATAACAAGGTGGCATTTTTGACAACTTCAGAAATCTAATCGGTTGGGATGGCTTATTTAAACTAGACTTCCAGAGGGGGGTTTGAAACCACCATAGCCTGGTGCATGTAATGTTTATTTAATGTGTGGGGAAGGAACTGCAGATGCTAGTTTACGCTGGTTTACACTCAAGGTGCTGGAGTAACTCAGCGGGACAGGCAGCATCTCTGGAGTTCAGTTCAGTTGAGTTTATTGTCACGTGTACCGAGGTGCAGTGAAAAGCTTTTTGTTGCGTGCTAACCAGTCAGCGGAAAGACAACACACGATTACAATCGAGCCGTCCACAGTGGAAGGAGGATACAGAAGGAATGGGTGACTTTTCAGGTCGAGGACCCTTCTTCAGACTGAGAGTCAGGGGAAAGGAAAATTGGAGATATGGAAGGGTAAGGTGTGAAAACGACAGATCAAAGCAGACTTGCCCAAAGAACCATTTTACATTTCCTTCAACGTCGTCCCCTTTGATCTGTTGTTTTCACACATCTTCCATATATCTCCGTGTCTCCCTGACTCTCAGACTGAAGAAGGGTCTTGACCCGAAACGTCGCCCATTCCTTCTCCTCCACAGATGCTGCCAGACCCGCTGAGTTACTCCAGCACTCTGTGAAACGTCACCTATCCATGTTCTACACAGATGCTGCCTGACCCGCTGAGTTACTCCCGCACTCTGTGAAACTTCACCTATCCATGTCCTCCACAGATGCTGCCTGACCCCGCTGAGTTACTCCAGTATTTTGCGTCCATCTTTGGTGTTTATTTAAATACTCTCTCTACAGGAATACATTGTAAGAATTTGCCATGGTGCAATTGAACTACGTGTAAGATGGTGGTAAAGTGTGAGTTCACACTCCCTAACCCCACACGGGTGTGTTTCATCTCTGGGGGTGGGGAAGGTGCCTGCCTTCTCCCCATACCCCTTGATTCCACTAACCCCTAGGAGCTCTATCTAACTCTCTTTTAAATTCATCCAGTGAATCGGCCTCCACTGCCCTCTGTGGCAGAGAATTCCATAAATTCCCATAAATGCTTGTATTCATTGGAGTTTAGAAGGAGGAGAGGGGATCTTATAGAGACGTATAAAATTATAAAAGGACTGGAACAAGCCGGATGCAGGAAAAATGTACCCAATGTTGGGGGAGTCCAGAACCAGGGGCCACAGTCTTAGAATAAAGGGGAGGCCGTTTAAAACTGAGGTGAGAAGGAACTTTTTCACCAGAGAGTTGTAAATTTGTGGAATTCTCTGCCACAGAGGGCAGTGGAGGCCAAATCACTGGATGGATTTAAAAGAGAGTTAGATAGAGCTCTAGGGGCTAGTGGAATCAAGAGATATGGGGAGAAGGCAGGCACAGGTTACTGATTGTGGATGATCAGCCGTGATCACAATGAATGGCGGTGCTGACTCGAAGGGCCAAATGGCCTCCTCCTGCACCTATTGTCTATGTTTTCTATGTTTTCAACCATCTCTACTTCGGCGCCGTCAATGGCGTACCCGGGCCTCTGGCGCTGTGAGGCAGCACTCTACCACTACATCCCTGGAGGACAGGCACACCCAGAGTTGAGTTGAGTTGAGTTGAGTTTATTGTCACGTGTACCGAGTGAACTGCTTTTGTTATGTAGTATGAGGAAAGACAATACGTGATTACAATCAAGCCATTGATCGTACAGGCGGCACGGTGGCGCAGCGGCAGAGTTGCTGCCTTACAGCGAATGCAGCGCCGGAGATTCCGGTTCGCGATCCCGACTACGGGCGCCGTCTGTACGGAGTTTTGTACTGACCTGCGTGGGTTTTCTCCGAGATCTTTGGTTTCCTCCCACACTCCAAAGACGTGCTGGTATGTTGGCTTGGTATGAATGTAAAAATTGTCTGTAGGATAGTGTTAATGTGCGTGGATCGCTGGGCAGCACGGACCCAGTGGGCCGAAGGGCCTGTTTCCGAGCTGTATCTCTCTCTTTGTCTCTCAAAATTTACACTGTAGAATAAAGAATAACAATTAGTGCAAGGTAAAGTTCAGTAAAGACTGATCAAAGATAGTCCAATGGTGTAGATAATAGACAATAGACAATAGACAATAGGTGCAGGAGGAGGCCATTCGGCCCTTCGAGCCAGCACCGCCATTCAATGTGATCATGGCTGATCATTCTCAATCAGTACCCCGTTCCTGCCTTCTCCCCATACCCCCTGACTCCGCTATCCTTAAGAGCTCTATCCAGCTCTCTCTTGAATGCATTCAGAGAATTGGCCTCCACTGCCTTCTGAGGCAGAGAATTCCACAGATTCACAACTCTCTGACTGAAAAAGTTTTTCCTCATCTCTGTTCTAAATGGCCTACCCCTTATTCTTAAACTATGGCCCCTTGTTCTGGACTCCCCCAACATTGGGAACATGATTCCTGCCTCTAACGTGTCCAACCCCTTAATAATCTTATACGTTTTGATAAGATCCCATCTCATCCTTCTAAATTCCAGCTTATACAAGCCTAGTTGCTCCAGTCTTTCAACATATGACAGTCCCGCCATTCCGGGAATTAACCTGGTAAACCTACGCTGCACGCCTTCAATCGCAAGAATATCCTTCCTCAAATTTGGAGACCAAAACTGCACGCAGTACTCCAGGTGCGGTCTCATTTAGGGCCCTGTACAACTGCAGAAGGACCTCTTTGCTCCTATACTCAACTCCTCTTGTTATGAAGGGTGGATAGTAGTTCAGGACTGTTCTCTAGTTATTGCTAGGATGGTTCATTTGCCTGAGTTGGGCTGAAGAGTCTATTTCTGAGTGTATGATTTGCCAGGGGAAATTCCCCTGTCACAGAAACATAAAACAGTACAGCACAGGAAGTAGTCGTTTAGCCATAAGTTCATAAGTGATCGGAGCAGAATTAGGCCATTCGGCCCATCAAGTCTACTCCGCCATTCAATCATGGCTAATCTCTCTCTCCCTCCTAACCCCATTCTCCTGCCTTCTCCCCGTAACCCCCTGACATCCGAACCAATCAAGAATCTATCTATCTCTGCCTTTAAAGATATCCACTGACTTGGCCTCTTATATCTTCGGTTTCCTCCCACACTCCAAAGACGTGCAGGTTTGTAGGTTAATTGGCTTGGTGTAGGTGTAAATTGTTCCTAGTGTGTGTAGGATGGTGTTAATGTGCGGGGAACGCTGGGCGGCGCGGACCCGGTGGGCTGAAGGGTAGTTTTTTCCGCGCTGTATCTCTAAACAAAAGTAAGCGACTAGGCTTGCATACACAGGAATTTAGAAGGATGAGAGGAGATCTTATCGAAACGTATAAGATTATTAAGGGGTTGGACACGTTAGAGGCAGGAAACATGTTCCCAATGTTGGGGGAGTCCAGAACAAGGGGCCACAGTTTAAGAATAAGGGATAGGCCACTTAGAACTGAGATGAGGAAAAACTTTTTCAGTCAGAGTGTTGTGAATCTGTGGAATTCTCTACCTCAGAAGGCAGTGGAGGCCAATTCTCTGAATGCATTCAAGAGAGAGCTAGACAGAGCTCTTAAGGATAGCAGAGTCAAGGGGTATGGGGAGAAGGCAGGAACGGGGTACTGATTGAGAATGATCAGCCATGATCACATTGAATGGCGGTGCTGGCTCGAAGGGCCGAATGGCCTCCTCCTGCACCTATTGTCTATTGTCTATTGTCAAAACTAAACCACCCTCTGACTACAGAAATTCCTTCTCATCTGTCTAAAGGTATGTGCTTTAATTCTGAGGTTATGACCTCTGGTCCTCGAAACCTCCCACTAGTGCCCATGATGTTTGTGCCAACAATGATGGCAATTTTAACTAATTGTATCTGACTGTTGAGGTCCACATTCCTTCCATCCCATGCCTGTTCACATGCCTGTGGGAACCTGTAAAATGTTGCCATTGTATCTGCTTCCACTACCTCCCATGTTAATGTTTGCCTGGCATCTATCTTTCCCCACACAAGATAAAATCAAACTTGCTTGGCACATCCCCTTTCAACTCTTCCCCTTTTACCTTCAACCTCTGCCCTCTGTTTAGTTTAGAGTTTAGTTTAGAGCTATAGACAATAGACAATAGGTGCAGGAGGAGGCCGTTCGAGCCAGCACCGCCATTCAATGTGATCATGGCTGATCATTCTCAATCAGTACCCCGTTCCTGCCTTCTCCCCATACCCCCTGACTCCGCTATCCTTAAGAGCTCTATCTAGCTCTCTCTTGAATGCATTTTGGAGAATTGGCCTCCACTGCCTTCTGAGACAGAGAATTCCACAGATTCACAACTCTCTGACTGAAAAAGTTTTTCCTCATCTCCGTTCTAAATGGCCTACCCCTTATTCTTAAACTGTGGCCCCTTGTTCTGGACTCCCCCAACATTGGGAACATGTTTCCTGCCTCTAACGTGTCCAACCCCTTAATAATCTTATATGTTTCGTTAAGATCCCCTCTCATCCTTCTAAATTCCAGTGTATTCAAGCCTAGTCGCTCCAGTCTTTCAACATACGACAGTCCCGCCATTCCGGGAATTAACCTAGTAGTAAGCTACAGCACGGAAACAGGCCTTTCGGCCCACCGATCTATGCCGACCAGCGATCACATGTTCACCCTAGTTCTATGTTGGCGCTGGTCACAGTGGTGCAGCGGTAGAGTTGCTGCCTTACAGCGAATGAATCACCGGAGACCCGGGTTCCATCCCGACTACGGGCGCTGTCTGTACGGAGTTTGTACGTTCTCCCCGTGACCTGCGTGGGTTTTCTCCGAGATCTTCGGTTTCCTCCCACACTCCAAAGACGTGCAGGTTTGTAGGTTAATTGGCTGGGCAAATGTTTAAAAAAATGTCCCTAGTGGGTGTAGGATAGTGTTAGTGTGCGGGGATCGCTGGTCGGCGCGGACCTGGTGGGCCGAAAGGGCCTGTTTCCACACTGTATCTCTGAAACTAAAAAGGAACGTATCCCACTTTCCCATCCACGAATATGGCTCGGTGTCCAATATGGCTCGTTGTCCAATATGGCTCGGTGTCCAATATGGCTCGGTGTCCAATATGGCTCGTTGTCCAATATGGCTCGGTGTCCAATATGGCTCGGTGTCCAATATGGCTCGTTGTCCAATATGGCTCGGTGTCCAATATGGCTCGTTGTCCAATATGGCTCGGTGTCCAATATGGCTCGGTGTCCAATATGGCTCGGTGTCCAATATGGCTCGTTGTCCAATATGGCTCGGTGTCCAATATGGCTCGTTGTCCAATATGGCTCGGTGTCCAATATGGCTCGGTGTCCAATATGGCTCGGTGTCCAATATGGCTCGGTGTCCAATATGGCTCGGTGTCCAATATGGCTCGGTGTCCAATATGGCTCGGTGTCCAATATGGCTCGGTGTCCAATATGGCTCGGTGTCCAATATGGCTCGGTGTCCAATATGGCTCGGTGTCCAATATGGCTCGGTGTCCAATATGGCTGTGGACCGCTCCATTGTAATCGCGTGCTGTCTTTCCGCTGTCTGGTCAGCACGCAACAAAAGCGTTTCACTGTACCTCGGTACACGTGACAGTGAACTAAACTGGACTAAACTAAACTCCCGGCACACCAGGGACAATTTGCAGAGGTCCATTCACCTCCAATCCTGTACGTCTTTGGATTGTGGGAGGAAACCAGAGCACCAGGGGGAAACCCACGTGGTCACGGTGAGAAAGTGCAAGCTCCAGACACAGCTGAGGTCAGGATTGAACCTGGGCCTCTGGCGTTGAGAGGCAGCAGCTCTACCAGCTGTGCCACTATGATGTCCTCAGCTATTTTTTCCTTGGGGGGAAAAGATTCTGACTGTCTCCCTTATCTATGGTGTTTTTGAGTTAGATAAAGCTCTCGGGGGTGGTGGAACCAAGGGATATGGGGAGAAGGCAGGCACGGGTTACTGATTGTGGATGATCAGCTATGATCACAGTGAATGGAGGAACAGCACATCATATCTCGCTTGGGCAGCTTGCAGCCCAGCGGTACGAACATTGACTTCTCCAACTTTAGATAGTTCCTCTGTCCCTCTCTTCCCCTCCCCCTTCCCAGTTCTCCCTCTATCTTCCTGTCTCCACCTATATCCTTCCTTTGTCCCGCCCCCCCTGACATCAGTCTGAAGAAGGGTCTCGACCCGAAACGTCATCCATTCCTTCTCTATTTTCTACGTTTCTATGTTTCCATGTAATTTTAAATGCTTCTATCCAGTTGCCCTCAGTCTTTGCTGCTCGAGGGATAACAATCTTGAGGGCGTGCAGCGTAGGTTTACTAGGTTAATTCCCGGAAAGGTGGGACTGTCATATGTTGAAAGACTGGAGCGACTAGGCTTGTATACATGGGAATTTAGAAGGATGAGAGGAGATCTTATCGAAACGTATAAGATAATTAAGGGGTTGGACACGTTAGAGGCAGGAAACATGTTCCCAATGTTGGGGGAGTCCAGAACAAGGGGCCACAGTTTAAGAATAAGGGGTAGGCCATTTAGATCGGAGATGAGGGAAAACTTTTTCAGTCAGAGAGTTGTGAATCTGTGGAATTCTCTGCCTCAGAAGGCAGTCGAGGCCAATTCTCTGAATGCATTCAAGAGAGAGCTAGATAGAGCTCTTAAGGATAGTGGAGTCAGGGGGTATGGGGAGAAGGCAGGAACGGGATACTGATTGAGAGCGATCAGCCATGATCACATTGAATGGCGGTGCTGGCTCGAAGGGCCGAATGGCCTCCTCCTATTATCTATTGTCTATCTTCATTTGTCCAACCTATTCTTTTAGCTCAACCTCTCTAATCCAGGCAACACTCTGATGAACCTCTTCTCCACCCTCTCCAAAGCCTCCACATCCTTCTTGCAACATGTCAACCAGAACTGCACGTAAACACTCCAAATGTTCATAAGTTCAAGGAGCAGCATTAGACCATTCGGCCCATCAAGTCTACCCCGCCATTCAATCATGGCTGATCTGTCTCTCCCTCTCAACCCCATTCTCCTGCCTTCTCCCCGTAACCCCTGACACCCGCACTAATCAAGAATCTGTCAATCTCAGCATTAAAAATACCCATTGACTTGGCCTCCACAGCCTTCTGTGGCACAGAATTCCACAGATTTACCACCCTCTGGCTAAATAAATTCCTCGTCATCTTCCTAAAGGAACATCCTTTAATTCTGAGGCTGTGCCCTCTGGTCCTAGACTCTCCCACCAGTGGAAACATCCTCTCCACATCCACTCTATCCAGGCCGCTCACCAAACGGTAAATTTGCATGAGGTCCCCACCTAATCCTTCTCAACTCCAGCGAGTACAGGCCCAGTGCCGTCAAACGCCCACGGTGGTGCAGCGGTAGATTTGCCGCCTCACAGCGAATGCAGCGCCGGAGACCCGGGTTCCATCCCGACTACGGGCGCCGTCTGTACGGAGTTTGTACCTTCTCCCCGTGACCTGCGTGGGTTTTCTCCGAGATCTCCGGTTGCCTCCCACACTCCAAAGACGTGCAGGTTTGTAGGTTAATTGGCTGGGCAAATGTTTAAAAAAATGTCCCTAGTGGGTGTAGGATAGTGTCAATTTACGGGGATCGCTGGTCGGCGCGGACCCGATGGGCCGAAGGGCCTGTTTCCACACTGTATCTCTGAAACTAAATAGAAAAGTATCCCACTTTCCCATCCACGAATATGGCTCGTTGTCCAATATGGCTCGGTGTCCAATATGGCTCGGTGTCCAATATGGCTCGGTGTCCAATATGGCTCGGTGTCCAATATGGCTCGGTGTCCAATATGGCTCGGTGTCCAATATGGCTCGGTGTCCAATATGGCTCGGTGTCCAATATGGCTGTGGACGGCTCCATTGTAATCGCGTGCTGTCTTTCCGCTGTCTTGTCAGCACGCAACAAAAGCTTTTCACTGTACCTCGGTACACGTGACAGTGAACTAAACTGGACTAAACTAAACTCCCGGCACACCAGGGACAATTTGCAGAGGTCCATTCACCTCCAATCCTGTACGTCTTTGGATTGTGGGAGGAAACCAGAGCACCAGGGGGAAACCCACGTGGTCACGGGGAGAAAGTGCAAGCTCCAGACACAGCTGAGGTCAGGATTGAACCTGGGCCTCTGGCGTTGAGAGGCAGCAGCTCTACCAGCTGTGCCACTATGATGTCCTCAGCTATTTTTTCCTTGGGGGAAAAGATTCTGACTGTCTACCTTATCTATGGTGTTTTTGAGTTAGATAAAGCTCTAGGGGGTGGTGGAACCAAGGGATATGGGGAGAAGGCAGGCACGGGTTACTGATTGTGGATGATCAGCTATGATCACAGTGAATGGAGGAACAGCACATCATATCTCGCTTGGGCAGCTTGCAGCCCAGCGGTACGAACATTGACTTCTCCAACTTTAGATAGTTCCTCTGTCCCTCTCTTCCCCTCCCCCTTCCCAGTTCTCCCTCTATCTTCCTGTCTCCACCTATATCCTTCCTTTGTCCCGCCCCCCCTGACATCAGTCTGAAGAAGGGTCTCGACCCGAAACGTCACCCATTCCTTCTCTATTTTCTACGTTTCTATGTTTCCATGTAATTTTAAATGCTTCTGTCCAGTGGCCCTCAGTCTTTGCTGCTCGAGGGATAACAATCTTGAGGGCGTGCAGCGTAGGTTTACTAGGTTAATTCCCGGAAAGGTGGGACTGTCATATGTTGAAAGACTGGAGCGACTAGGCTTGTATACATGGGAATTTAGAAGGATGAGAGGAGATCTTATCGAAACGTATAAGATAATTAAGGGGTTGGACACGTTAGAGGCAGGAAACATGTTCCCAATGTTGGGGGAGTCCAGAACAAGGGGCCACAGTTTAAGAATAAGGGGTAGGCCATTTAGATCGGAGATGAGGGAAAACTTTTTCAGTCAGAGAGTTGTGAATCTGTGGAATTCTCTGCCTCAGAAGGCAGTCGAGGCCAATTCTCTGAATGCATTCAAGGGAGAGCTAGATAGAGCTCTTAAGGATAGTGGAGTCAGGGGGTATGGGGAGAAGGCAGGAACGGGGTACTGATTGAGAGCGATCAGCTATGATCACATTGAATGGCGGTGCTGGCTCGAAGGGCCGAATGGCCTCCTCCTATTGTCTATTGTCTATCTTCATTTGTCCAACCTATTCTTTTAGCTCAACCTCTCTAATCCAGGCAACACTCTGATGAACCTCTTCTCCACCCTCTCCAAAGCCTCCACATCCTTCTTGCAACATGTCAACCAGGACTGCACGTAAACACTCCAAATGTTCATAAGTTCAAGGAGCAGAATTAGACCATTCGGCCCATCAAGTCTACCCCGCCTCTCAACCCCATTCTCCTGCCTTCTCCCCGTAACCCCTGACACCCGCACTAATCAAGAATCTGTCAATCTCAGCATTAAAAATACCCACTGGCTTGGCCTCCACTGCCTTCTGTGGCACAGAATTCCACAGATTCACCACCCTCTGGCTAAATAAATTCCTCGTCATCTTCCTAAAGGAACATCCTTTAATTCTGAGGCTGTGCCCTCTGGTCCTAGACTCTCCCACCAGTGGAAACATCCTCTCCACATCCATTCTATCCAGGCCTTTCACCAAACGGTAAATTTGCATGAGGTCCCCACCTAATCCTTCTCAACTCCAGCGAGTACAGGCCCAGTGCCGTCAAACGCCCACGGTGGTGCAGCGGTAGATTTGCCGCCTCACAGCGAATGCAGCGCCGGAGACCCGGGTTCCATCCCGACTACGGGCACTGTCTGTACGGAGTTTGTACGTTCTCCCCGTGACCTGCGTGGGTTTTCTCCGAGATCTCCGGTTGCCTCCCACACTCCAAAGACGTGCAGGTTTGTAGGTTAATTGGCTGGGCAAATGTTTAAAAAAATGTCCCTAGTGGGTGTAGGATAGTGTCAATTTACGGGGATCGCTGGTCGGCGCGGACCCGGTGGGCCGAAGGGCCTGTTTCCACACTGTATCTCTGAAACTAAAAAGAAACGTATCCCACTTTCCCATCCACGAATATGGCTCGGTGTCCAATATGGCTCGGTGTCCAATATGGCTCGGTGTCCAATATGGCTCGATGTCCAATATGGCTCGGTGTCCAATATGGCTCGGTGTCCAATATGGCTCGGTGTCCAATATGGCTCGGTGTCCAATATGGCTCGGTGTCCAATATGGCTGTGGACGGCTCCATTGTAATCGCGTGCTGTCTTTCTGCTGTCTTGTCAGCACGCAACAAAAGCTTTTCACTGTACCTCGGTACACGTGACAGTGAACTAAACTGGACTAAACTAAACTCCCGGCACACCAGGGACAATTTGCAGAGGTCCATTCACCTCCAATCCTGTACGTCTTTGGATTGTGGGAGGAAACCAGAGCACCAGGGGGAAACCCACGTGGTCACGGGGAGAAAGTGCAAGCTCCAGACACAGCTGAGGTCAGGATTGAACCTGGGCCTCTGGCGTTGAGAGGCAGCAGCTCTACCAGCTGTGCCACTATGATGTCCTCAGCTATTTTTTCCTTGGGGGGAAAAGATTCTGACTGTCTACCTTATCTATGGTGTTTTTGAGTTAGATAAAGCTCTAGGGGGTGGTGGAACCAAGGGATATGGGGAGAAGGCAGGCACGGGTTACTGATTGTGGATGATCAGCTATGATCACAGTGAATGGCGGAACAGCACATCATATCTCGCTTGGGCAGCTTGCAGCCCAGCGGTACGAACATTGACTTCTCCAACTTTAGATAGTTCCTCTGTCCCTCTCTTCCCCTCCCCCTTCCCAGTTCTCCCTCTATCTTCCTGTCTCCACCTATATCCTTCCTTTGTCCCGCCCCCCCTGACATCAGTCTGAAGAAGGGTCTTGACCCGAAACGTCACCCATTCCTTCTCTATTTTCTGTTTCTATGTTTCCATGTAATTTTAAATGCTTCTGTCCAGTTGCCCTCAGTCTTTGCTGCTCGAGGGATAACAATCTTGAGGGCGTGCAGCGTAGGTTTACTAGGTTAATTCCCGGAAAGGTGGGACTGTCATATGTTGAAAGACTGGAGCGACTAGGCTTGTATACATGGGAATTTAGAAGGATGAGAGGAGATCTTATCGAAACGTATAAGATAATTAAGGGGTTGGACACGTTAGAGGCAGGAAACATGTTCCCAATGTTGGGGGAGTCCAGAACAAGGGGCCACAGTTTAAGAATAAGGGGTAGGCCATTTAGAACGGAGATGAGGAAAACTTTTTCAGTCAGAGAGTTGTGAATCTGTGGAATTCTCTGCCTCAGAAGGCAGTCGAGGCCAATTCTCTGAATGCATTCAAGGGAGAGCTAGATAGAGCTCTTAAGGATAGTGGAGTCAGGGGGTATGGGGAGAAGGCAGGAACGGGGTACTGATTGAGAGCGATCAGCTATGATCACATTGAATGGCGGTGCTGGCTCGAAGGGCCGAATGGCCTCCTCCTATTGTCTATTGTCTATCTTCATTTGTCCAACCTATTCTTTTAGCTCAACCTCTCTAATCCAGGCAACACTCTGATGGCACCTCATATTTCGCCTGGGCAGTTTGCGGCCCGGTGGTATGAACGTCGACTTCTCCAACTTCAGATAGCTCCTCTGTCCCTCCCTTCCCCTCCTCCTTCCCAGATCTCCCTCTATCTTCCTGTCTCCACCTATATCCTTCCTTTGTCCCACCCCCGACATCAGTCTGAAGAAGGGTCTCGACCCGAAACGTCACCCATTCCTTCTCTCCCGAGATGCTGCCTGACCCGCTGAGTTACTCCAGCATTTTGTGAAGAAATACTCTGATGAACCTCTTCTCCACCCTCTCCAAAGCCTCCACATTCTTCTTGCAACATGTCAACCAGAACTGCACGTAAACACTCCAAATGTTCATAAGTTCAAGGAGCAGAATTAGACCATTCGGCCCATCAAGTCTACCCCGCCATTCAATCATGGCTGATCTGTCTCTCCCTCTCAACCCCATTCTCCTGCCTTCTCCACGTAACCCCTGACACCCGCACTAATCAAGAATCTGTCAATCTCAGCATTAAAAATACTCATTGACTTGGCCTCCACTGCCTTCTGTGGCAAAGAATTTCACAGATTCACCACCCTCTGGCTAAATAAATTCCTCGTCATCTTCCTAAAGGAACATCCTTTAATTCTGAGGCTGTGCCCTCTGGCCCTAGACTCTCCCACCAGTGGAAACATCCTCTCCACATCCACTCTATCCAGGCCTTTCACCAAACGGTAAATTTGCATGAGGTCCCCACCTAATCCTTCTCAACTCCAGCGGGTACAGGCCCAGTGCCGTCAAACGCCCACGGTGGTGCAGCGGTAGATTTGCCGCCTCACAGCAAATGCAGCGCCGGAGACCCGGGTTCCATCCCGACTACGGGCGCTGTCTGTACGGAGTTTGTACCTTCTCCCCGTGGCCTGCGTGGGTTTTCTCCGAGATCTCCGGTTGCCTCCCACACTCCAAAGACGTGCAGGTTTGTAGGTTAATTGGCTGGGCAAATGTTTAAAAAAATGTCCCTAGTGGGTGTAGGATAGTGTCAATTTACGGGGATCGCTGGTCGGCGCGGACCCGGTGGGCCGAAGGGCCTGTTTCCACACTGTATCTCTGAAACTAAATAGAAAAGTATCCCACTTTCCCATCCACGAATATGGCTCGTTGTCCAATATGGCTCGGTGTCCAATATGGCTCGGTGTCCAATATGGCTCGGTGTCCAATATGGCTCGGTGTCCAATATGGCTCGGTGTCCAATATGGCTGTGGACCGCTCCATTGTAATCGCGTGCTGTCTTTCCGCTGTCTTGTCAGCACGCAACAAAAGCTTTTCACTGTACCTCGGTACACGTGACAGTGAACTAAACTGGACTAAACTAAACTCCCGGCACACCAGGGACAATTTGCAGAGGTCCATTCACCTCCAATCCTGTACGTCTTTGGATTGTGGGAGGAAACCAGAGCACCAGGGGGAAACCCACGTGGTCACGGGGAGAAAGTGCAAGCTCCAGACACAGCTGAGGTCAGGATTGAACCTGGGCCTCTGGCGTTGAGAGGCAGCAGCTCTACCAGCTGTGCCACTATGATGTCCTCAGCTATTTTTTCCTTGGGGGGAAAAGATTCTGACTGTCTACCTTATCTATGGTGTTTTTGAGTTAGATAAAGCTCTAGGGGGTGGTGGAACCAAGGGATATGGGGAGAAGGCAGGCACGGGTTACTGATTGTGGATGATCAGCTATGATCACAGTGAATGGCGGAACAGCACTTCATATCTCGCTTGGGCAGCTTGCAGCCCAGCGGTATGAACATTGACTTCTCCAACTTTAGATAGTTCCTCTGTCCCTCTCTTCCCCTCCCCCTTCCCAGTTCTCCCTCTATCTTCCTGTCTCCACCTATATCCTTCCTTTGTCCCGCCCCCCCTGACATCAGTCTGAAGAAGGGTCTTGACCCGAAACGTCATCCATTCCTTCTCTATTTTCTACGTTTCTATGTTTCCATGTAATTTTAAATGCTTCTGTCCAGTTGCCCTCAGTCTTTGCTGCTCGAGGGATAACAATCTTGAGGGCGTGCAGCGTAGGTTTACTAGGTTAATTCCCGGAAAGGTGGGACTGTCATATGTTGAAAGACTGGAGCGACTAGGCTTGTATACATGGGAATTTAGAAGGATGAGAGGAGATCTTATCGAAACATATAAGATAATTAAGGGGTTGGACACGTTAGAGGCAGGAAACATGTTCCCAATGTTGGGGGAGTCCAGAACAAGGGGCCACAGTTTAAGAATAAGGGGTAGGCCATTTAGATCGGAGATGAGGGAAAACTTTTTCAGTCAGAGAGTTGTGAATCTGTGGAATTCTCTGCCTCAGAAGGCAGTGGAGGCCAATTCTCTGAATGCATTCAAGGGAGAGCTAGATAGAGCTCTTAAGGATAGCGGAGTCAGGGGGTATGGGGAGAAGGCAGGAACGGGGTACTGATTGAGAGCGATCAGCTATGATCACATTGAATGGCGGTGCTGGCTCGAAGGGCCGAAGGGCCGAATGGCCTCCTCCTATTGTCTATTGTCTATCTTCATTTGTCCAACCTATTCTTTTAGCTCAACCTCTCTAATCCAGGCAACACTCTGATGAACCTCTTCTCCACCCTCTCCAAAGCCTCCACATTCTTCTTGCAACATGTCAACCAGAACTGCACGTAAACACTCCAAATGTTCATAAGTTCAAGGAGCAGCATTAGACCATTCGGCCCATCAAGTCTACCCCGCCATTCAATCATGGCTGATCTGTCTCTCCCTCTCAACCCCATTCTCCTGCCTTCTCCACGTAACCCCTGACACCCGCACTAATCAAGAATCTGTCAATCTCAGCATTAAAAATACTCATTGACTTGGCCTCCACTGCCTTCTGTGGCAAAGAATTTCACAGATTCACCACCCTCTGGCTAAATAAATTCCTCGTCATCTTCCTAAAGGAACATCCTTTAATTCTGAGGCTGTGCCCTCTGGCCCTAGACTCTCCCACCAGTGGAAACATCCTCTCCACATCCACTCTATCCAGGCCTTTCACCAAACGGTAAATTTGCATGAGGTCCCCACCTAATCCTTCTCAACTCCAGCGAGTACAGGCCCAGTGCCGTCAAACGCCCACGGTGGTGCAGCGGTAGATTTGCCGCCTCACAGCAAATGCAGCGCCGGAGACCCGGGTTCCATCCCGACTACGGGCGCTGTCTGTACGGAGTTTGTACCTTCTCCCCGTGGCCTGCGTGGGTTTTCTCCGAGATCTCCGGTTGCCTCCCACACTCCAAAGACGTGCAGGTTTGTAGGTTAATTGGCTGGGCAAATGTTTAAAAAAATGTCCCTAGTGGGTGTAGGATAGTGTCAATTTACGGGGATCGCTGGTCGGCGCGGACCCGGTGGGCCGAAGGGCCTGTTTCCACACTGTATCTCTGAAACTAAATAGAAAAGTATCCCACTTTCCCATCCACGAATATGGCTCGTTGTCCAATATGGCTCGGTGTCCAATATGGCTCGGTGTCCAATATGGCTCGGTGTCCAATATGGCTCGGTGTCCAATATGGCTGTGGACCGCTCCATTGTAATCGCGTGCTGTCTTTCCGCTGTCTTGTCAGCACGCAACAAAAGCTTTTCACTGTACCTCGGTACACGTGACAGTGAACTAAACTGGACTAAACTAAACTCCCGGCACACCAGGGACAATTTGCAGAGGTCCATTCACCTCCAATCCTGTACGTCTTTGGATTGTGGGAGGAAACCAGAGCACCAGGGGGAAACCCACGTGGTCACGGGGAGAAAGTGCAAGCTCCAGACACAGCTGAGGTCAGGATTGAACCTGGGCCTCTGGCGTTGAGAGGCAGCAGCTCTACCAGCTGTGCCACTATGATGTCCTCAGCTATTTTTTCCTTGGGGGGAAAAGATTCTGACTGTCTACCTTATCTATGGTGTTTTTGAGTTAGATAAAGCTCTAGGGGGTGGTGGAACCAAGGGATATGGGGAGAAGGCAGGCACGGGTTACTGATTGTGGATGATCAGCTATGATCACAGTGAATGGCGGAACAGCACTTCATATCTCGCTTGGGCAGCTTGCAGCCCAGCGGTATGAACATTGACTTCTCCAACTTTAGATAGTTCCTCTGTCCCCTCTCTTCCCCTCCCCCTTCCCAGTTCTCCCTCTATCTTCCTGTCTCCACCTATATCCTTCCTTTGTCCCGCCCCCCCTGACATCAGTCTGAAGAAGGGTCTCGACCCGAAACGTCATCCATTCCTTCTCTATTTTCTACGTTTCTATGTTTCCATGTAATTTTAAATGCTTCTGTCCAGTTGCCCTCAGTCTTTGATGCTCGAGGGATAACAATCTTGAGGTTGTGCAGCGTAGGTTTACTAGGTTAATTCCCGGAAAGGTGGGACTGTCATATGTTGAAAGACTGGAGCGACTAGGCTTGTATACATGGGAATTTAGAAGGATGAGAGGAGATCTTATCAAAACGTATAAGATAATTAAGGGGTTGGACACGTTAGAGGCAGGAAACATGTTCCCAATGTTGGGGGAGTCCAGAACAAGGGGCCACAGTTTAAGAATAAGGGGTAGGCCATTTAGAACGGAGATGAGGAAAAACTTTTTCAGTCAGAGAGTTGTGAATCTGTGGAATTCTCTGCCTCAGAAGGCAGTCGAGGCCAATTCTCTGAATGCATTCAAGAGAGAGCTAGATAGAGCTCTTAAGGATAGCAGTCAGGGGGTATGGGGAGAAGGCAGGAACGGGGTACTGATTGAGAACGATCAGCTATGATCGCATTGAATGGCGGTGCTGGCTCGAAGGGCCGAAGGGCCGAATGGACTCCTCCTATTGTCTATTGTCTATTACCTATCTTCATTTGTCCAACCTATTCTTTTAGCTCAACCTCTCTAATCCAGGCAACACTCTGATGAACCTCTTCTCCACCCTCTCCAAAGCCTCCACATCCTTCTTGCAACATGTCAACCAGAACTGCACGTAAACACTCCAAATGTTCATAAGTTCAAGGAGCAGCATTAGACCATTCGGCCCATCAAGTCTACCCCGCCATTCAATCATGGCTGATCTATCTCTCCCTCTCAACCCCATTCTCCTGCCTTCTCCCCGTAACCCCTGACACCCGCACTAATCAAGAATCTGTCAATCTCAGCATTAAAAATACCCACTGGCTTGGCCTCCACTGCCTTCTGTGGCAAAGAATTTCACAGATTCACCACCCTCGGGCTAAATAAATTCCTCGTCAACTTCCTAAAGGAACGTCCTTTAATTCTGCGGCTGTGCCCTCTGGTCCTAGACTCTCCCACCAGTAGAAACACCCTCTCCACATCCACTCTATCCAGGGCGCTCACTATTCGGTAAGTTTCCATGAGGTCCCCTCTCATCCTTCTCAACTCCAGCGAGTATAGGCCCAGTGCCGTCAAACGCCCACGGTGGCGCAGCGGTAGAGTTGCTGCCTTACAGCGAATGCAGCGCCGGAGACCCGGGTTCCATCCCGACTACAGGCGCTGCCTGTACGGAGTTTGTACGTTCTCCCCGTGACCTGCGTGGGTTTCCTCCGAGATCTTCGCCTTCCTCCCACACTCCAAAGACGTACAGGAAGGATATTCTTGCTATTGAGGGCGTGCAGCGTAGGTTTACCAGGTTAATTCCCGGAATGGCGGGACTGTCATACGTTGAAAGACTGGAGCGACTAGGCTTGTATACACTGGAATTTAGAAGGATGAGAGGGGATCTTATCGAAACGTATAAGATTATTAAGGGGTTGGACACGTTAGAGGCAGGAATCATGTTCCCAATGTTGGGGGAATCCAGAACAAGGGGCCACAGTTTAAGAATAAGGGGTAGGCCACTTAGAACGGAGATGAGGAAAAACTTTTTCAGTCAGAGAGTTGTGAATCTGTGGAATTCTCTGCCTCAGAAGGCAGTGGAGGCCAATTCTCTGAATGCATTCAAGAGAGAGCTGGATAGAGCTCTTAAGGATAGCGGAGTCAGGGGGTATGGGGAGAAGGCAGGAACGGGGTACTGATTGAGAATGATCAGCCATGATCACATTGAATGGCGGTGCTGGCTCGAAGGGTCGAATGGCCGAATGGCCTCCTCCTGCACCTATTGTCTATTGTCTATTGTATGTAGGTTAATTGGCTTGGTAAATGTAAAAATTGTCCCTAGTGGGTGTAGGATAGCGTTGATGTGCGGGGATCGCTGGTCGGCGCGGACCCGGTGGGCCGAAAGGGCCTGTTTCCGTGCTGTATCTCTGAAACTAATATGTTAACCCACTCATTCCTACAGATACCCAGTGTCCTTGTGTCAGAAGAAGGGTGGCAACTATCCAATGATTGCTGCCAAAAGTCTTTCATATCAGTGGAAATTTATTCACAACTTCAGGGGAGGAATAACGAGGCGCTCCCATGGAATTGATTGTCAACTGAATTCCTTGTATTAAACTTCACGGAGTGCTTGCGACTTCAATGTGAAAATGCTTTATGAATTTGCACAAAGAAATTCTAACATTTCCTTGTGTATTGTGAAGAGTTACCAAGACTGTTCATGTAAAACACAATTAGACTTTTGTAGGGGCCGTGCAGATAAATGTAAATTGCAGATTGTTATGGAGATCCAATCTTTTACATGTGTGGGAAGGAACCGCAGATGCTGGTTTACACCAAGGATAGGCACAAAGTGCTGGAGTAACTCAGCGGGTCAGGCAGCATCTCTGGAGAGAAGGAATGGGTGGCGTTTTGGGCCGAGACCCTTCATTCGGGTCGGATGAAGGGATTCCGACCCAAAACGTCACCCATTCCTTCGCTCCAGAGATGCTGCCTGACCCGCTGAGTTTGGTTTAGTTTAGAGATTCAGCGCGGAAACAGGCCCTTCGGCCCACCAAGTTCGCGCCGACCAGCGATCCCCGCACACTAACACAGCCCTACACACACTAGGGACACTTTACATTTATACCAAGCCGATTAACCTACAAACCTGTACGTCTTTGGAGTGTGGGAGGAAGCCGGAGCACCCGGAGAAAACCCACGCGGGTCACGGGGAGAACGTACAAACTCCGTACAGACGGTGCCCGTGGTCAGGATCGAACCCAGGTCTTTGGCGTTGTAAGGCAGCAACTCTACCGCTGTCGTAAGGTCATAAGCGATAGGAGCACAATGAGGCCCTTCGGCCCATCAAGTCTACTCCACCATTCAACCACGCTGATCTATCTCTCCCTCCTAACCCCATTCTCCTGCCTTCTCCCCATAACCCCTGACACCCGCACTAATCAAGAATCTATCTCCGCCTTAAAAATATCCACTGACTTGGCCTCCACAGCCTTCTGCGGCAATGAATTCCACAGATTCACCACCCTCTGACTCAAGAAATTCCTCCTCATCTCCTTCCTAAAGGTGTGTAGGAAAATAACTGCAGATGCTGGTACAAATCGAAGGTATCACAAAATGGTGGAGTAACTCAGCGGGTCAGGTCACAAAATGCTTTAGATAGCTCCCCTTCCCTCTCTTCCCGTCCCCCTTCCCAGTTCTCCCACTGGTCTTACTGTCTCCACCTGCATCCTTTCTTTGTCCCGTTCCTTCCTAAAGGAACGTCTTTTAATTCTGAGGCTGTGACCTCTAGTCCTCGACTCTCCCACTAATGGAAACATCGTCTCTCTCCAAGCTTTTCACAGTTCAGTTTAGTTTAGTTCAGAGATACAGCGCGGAAACAGGCCCTTCGGCCCACTGAGTCCGTGCTGACCAGTGACTCCCGAGGCCACCTGCTTTTGCCCAGAGGTGGGGAATCAAGAACCAGGGAATATAAATTTAAGGTGAGAGGGGAAACATCTAATAAGAACGTGAGGGGCAACTGATAAGTTCATAAGTTCCTTGAGTATAGGAGCAGGGAGGTTCTGCTGCAGTTGTACAGGGCCTTGGTGAGACCGCACCTGGAGTATTGCGTACAGTTTTGGTCTCCTAATCTGAGGAAAGACATTCTTGCCATAGAGGGAGTACAGAGAAGGTTCACCAGATTGATTCCTGGGATGGCAGGACTTTCATATGAAGAAAGACTGGATAGACTCGGCTTGTACTCGCTGGAATTTAGAAGACTGAGGGGGGATCTTATAGAAACTTACAAAATTATTAAGGGGTTGGACAGGCTAGATGCAGGAAGATTGTTCCCGGTGTTGGGGAAGTCCAGAACAAGGGGTCACAGTTTAAGGATAAGGGGGAAGTCTTTTAGGACCGAGATGAGAAAGTTTTTTTTCACACAGAGAGTGGTGAATCTGTGGAATTCTCTGCCACAGAAGGTAGTTGAGGCCAGTTCATTGGCTATATTTAAGAGGGAGTTAGATGTGGCCCTTGTGGCTAAAGGGATCAGGGGGTATGGAGAGAAGGCAGGTACGGGATACTGAGTTGGATGATCAGCCATGATCATATTGAATGGCGGTGCAGGCTCGAAGGGCCGAATGGCCTACTGCTGCACCTATTTTATATGTTTCTATGTTTCTATAAGTTCATGTCATAGGATCAAAATTCGGCCATTCGGCCCATTGAGTCTAATTCACCATTCAATCATGACTGATCTATCTCTCCCTCCTAACCCCATTCTCCTGCCTTCTCCCCATAACCCCTGACAACCGTGCTAATCAATAATCTGTCAATCTGCGTCTTAGAAATCCCCAATGAGCCATCTACACTAATCCCACCCGCCTGCGTTTGGCCCATATCCCTCTAAACCCCTTCCTGTCCATGTCTCATTCCTATCCATGTACCTGTCGAAATGTTTCTTCAACGTTGCTATCAATGTTTTTCACCGTAAGACGTCAGAGCAAAATCAGGCCATTCAGCCCATCGAGCCTACTGGAGTCCCAGAGTCAGAGTCATGGGCGCAGCAGTAGAGCTACTGCCTTACAGCACCAGAAAACCCGGTTCGATCCTGACCACGGGCGCTGTCTGTGCGGAGTTTGCACGTTCTCCCCGTGACCTGCGTGGGTTTCCTCCGAGATCTTCGGCTTCCTCCCGCACTCCAAAGACGTGCAGGTTTGTAGGTTAATTGGCTTGGTGTAAAAATGTAAAATAGTCCGTAGTGTGTGTCGGGTAGTGTTAATGTGCGGGGATCGCTGGGTGGAGCCGACTCGGTGGGACGAAGGGCATGTTTCCGTGCTGTATCGCTAAAGTAAAAACGGGCCCTTCGGCCCAACTTGCCCACACTAACCAACATGCCCCATCTATGCTCGTCCCACCTGCCTGCGTCTGCTCGGAATTTCCACAATGGGAATCGCTCAAACAGATTGAGTGAATGAGACATTAAGTTTGGTGAAAGAATGGATCACGTCAGTGAGTTTTGCTGACAATAAAAACAGGCCCTTCGGCCCACCGAGTCCTCGCCAACTAGTGATCGCCCCGTACACTAACGCTATCCTACACACACTAGGGTCAACTTACAATTTTTCCCAAGCCAATGAACCTAAAAACCTGTGCGTGGTTGGAGTGTGGGAGGGAACAGGAGCTCCCGGAGAAAACCCACGCAGGTCACAGGGACAACGTACAAACTCCGTACAGACGGCACCCGTAGTCAGGATTGAACCCAGGTCATGGAGTCATAGAGTGATACAGTGTGGAAACAGGCCCTTCGGCCCAACTCGCCCACACCGGCCAAAAATGTCCCAGCTACCCTAGTCCCACTTGCCTGCGCTTGGTCCATATCCCTCCAAACCTGTCCTGTCCATGTACCTGTCCAACTGTTTCTTAAACTATGGGATAGTCCCACCCTCAACTACCTCCACTGGCAGCTTGTTCCATACACCCACCACCCTCTGTGTGGAAAAGTTACCCTTCGGATTCCTATTATGTTTATTTCCCTTCACCTTGAACCTATGTCCTCTGGTCCTCGATTCCCCTACTCTGGGTAAAAGACTGTGCATCTACCCGATCTATTCCTCTCATGATTTTGTACACCTCTATAAGATCTCCCCTCATCCTCCTGCGCTCCACGGAATAGAGACCCAGCCTACTCAACCTCTCCCTGTAGCTCACACCCTCTAGTCCTGGCAACTGGTGGCACGGTGGCGCAGCGGTAGAGTTGCTGCCTTACAGCGAATGCAGCGCCGGAGACTTGGGTTCGATCCTGACTACGGGCGCCGTCTGTACGGAGTTTGTACGTTCTCCTCGTGACCTGCGTGGGTTTTCTCCGAGATCTTTGGTTTCCTCCCACACTCCAAAGACGTGCAGGTTTGTAGGTTAATTGGCTGGGCAAATGTAAAAATTGTCCGTAGTGTGTGTAGGATAGTGTTAATGTGCGGGGATCGCTGGGCGGAGCGGACCCGGTGGGCCGAAAGGCCTGTTTCTGCGCTGTGTCTCTAAATCTAAACATCCTCGTAAATCTTTTCTGAACCCTTTCAAGCTTGACAATTTCTTTCCTATAACATGGTGCCCAGAACTGAACACAATATTCTAAATGCGGTCTCGCCTATGTCCTCTCGTCCTCGATTCCCCTACTCTGGGTAAAAGACTCTACCCGATCTATTCCTCTCATGATTTTGTGCTGTGGAGAACATGGATAGGTGACGTTTCACAGAGTGCTGGAGTAACTCAGCGGGTCAGGCAGCATCTGTGGAGAACATGGATAGGTTAAGGGGTGGCACTTTGGCGCAGTGGTAGAGCTGCTGCCTTACAGCCCCTGTGACCTGCGTTAGATCCAGACTATGGGTGCTGTCTGTAAGGAGTTTGTACGTTCTCCCTGTGAGTTTTCCCCGGGTGCACCTGCTTCCTCTCACACTCCAAAGATGTACAGGTTTTTAGATTGATTGGCTTGGAGAATTGGAAATGTTTCTGCACGGTATCTGTAAAAATAATGGTGCTTCAGGATAGAATGATTCATCAGACTCTACGGCCATAATCTGAAGAAGGGTCTCAACCCGAAACGTCGCCTATCCACGTTCTCCAGAGATGTTGCCTGACCCACTGAGTTAGAAATTTGTGTCTGGTTTGGCAGTGATTCTGATGAGGGGCAGGATTTCAAGTGAAGCAGAAAGGAATGTTGTTTATCCAGCAACTTTCTAAATCCTTCAAATGAAAAGCAACTCATGTTGCACGTTCATCTCTGACTGATCCCTGTATAATTAACCACTTGTCTAGTTTAGAGGTACAGCGCGCAAACAGGCCCTTCGGCCCACCGGGTCTGCACTGACCAGCGATTCCCGCACACTAACACTATCCTACACACACCAGGGACAATTGTACATTTACACCAAGCCAATTTAACGACAAACCCGCACGTCTTTTGGAGTGTGGGAGGAAACCGGAGTACCCGGAGAAAACCCACGCAGGTCACGGGGAGAAGGTACAAACTCCGTGCAGACAGCACCCGTAGTCGGAATCGAACCTGGGTCTCTGGCGCTGTGAGGCAGCAATGTTATATGTTGAAAGACTGGAGCGACTAGGCTTGTATACGCTGGAATTTAGAAGGATGAGAGGGGATCTTATTGAAACATATAAGATTATTTAGGGATTGGACACGTTCGAGGCAGGAAACATGTTCCCAATGTTGGGGGAGTCCAGAACCAGGGGCCACAGTTTAAGAATAAGGGGTAGGTCATTTAGAACGGAGATGAAGAAAAACTTTTTCAGTCAGAGAGTTGTGAATCTGTGGAATTCTCTGCCTCAGACGGCAGTGGAGGCCAATTCTCTGAATGCATTCAAGAGAGAGCTAAATAGAGCTCTTAAGGATAGCGGAGTCAGGGGGTATGGGGAGAAGGCAGGAACGGGGTACTGATCACATTGAATAGCGGTGCTGGCTCGAAGGGCTGAATGGCCTCCTCCTGCACCTATTGTCTATTGGAAGATCAGCCATGATCACATTGAATGGCGGTGCTGGCTCGAAGGGCTGAATGGCCTACTCCTGCACCTATTGTCTATTGTCAACTCTACCGCTGTACCACCCTAATTGTGTATCTTTGTGTTACCAATTGCCATGTGTTGGACATTGGCGTAGTTGTGATTTATTAATCATCGGTACAGGTTTGAAGTAATGTGATTGCTGATAGAGGATGTTTCAATGGAATTGTGTCCACTATTCTCATCAATAACAATGTATCTTCACAATAGATGATGGGTGATAACAAGATTTGATCGCAACCAAGAGGCAGCTTGATTACCACTGTGAATGATTTATTGATATAGTTGTTGAGCGAAGGTATCACAAAATGCTGGAGTAACTCAGCGGGTCAGGCAGCATCTAGGAGAGAAGGAATGGGTGACGTTTTGGGCCGAGACACTTCTTCAGTTGTTAAGGGAGGGTATGAGGGGTATTAACCCCTTGTGAGGGATGTAAGTATTGAGCGAGGCATGAGGGATATTGTTTTTAGAACAGACTAGACCAAGTGGACCCGTTGGGCCCAAACCTCTCCTGCATTGGTGCAGCACCCTCTCCTCCCCCACTCCCCACCCCCTCCCTCCCTCCCTCCCTCCCTCCCTCCCTCCCTCCCTCCCTCCCTCCCTCCCTCCCTCCCTCCCTCCCTCCCTCCCTCCCTCCCTCCCTCCCTCCCTCCCTCCCTCCCTCCCTCCCTCCCTCCCTCCCTCCCTCCCTCCCTCCCTCCCTCCCTCCCTCCCTCCCTCCCTCCCTCCCTCCCTCCCTCCCTCCCTCCCTCCCTCCCTCCCTCCCTCCCTCCCTCCCTCCCTCCCTCCCTTCCCCTCCCTTCCCCTCCCCCACTCCATCCCCCCTCAATCCCCTCCCCCTTTCCCTCCCCCTTCCCCTCTCTCCCACTCCATCCTCCTCCCTCCTTCACCCACCCTCTCCCTCCCACCCTCCCCTCCCCCCTTCCCCTCACTCCATCCCCCTCAACCCCCTCCCCCTTTCCCTTTCCCTCCCCCACTCCATCCCCCTCAACCCCCCTTATCCTCCCTCTCCCTCCCTCCCCCCTCCCTCTCCCTCCCTCCCCCCTCCCTCTCCCTCCCTCCCCCTCCCTCCTCCCTCCCTCTCCCTCCCTCTCCCTCCCTCCCCCCTCCCTCCCCCCTCCCTCCCCCCTCCCTCCCCCCTCCCTCCCCCCTCCCTCCCTAGGAGATAGATTTAAACTTTAAAATGTGAATAACTTTAAAAGTATAACACTGATTTCAATGAAACTTCTTCCATTAGCACCAGACGGTGAGTAAGGTGGGGCCTACAATTGTCGCGCTGTCATGTACCGTTTTGGCTGTAGTTCGATCACAAACAAACGAGAGTTTTAGTGTATAGATTTAGAGTTCACATTTCATAAGTTCATAAGTTCAAAAGTTATAGGAGCAGAATTAGGCCATTCGGCCCATCAAGTCCACTCCATCATTCAACCACGGCTGATCTATCTCTCCACCTCAACACCATTCTCCTGCCTTCTCCCCATAACTCCTGACACCCGCACTAATCAAGAACCTATCTATCTTTGGCTTAAAAATACCCAATGACTTGGCCTCCGCAGCCGTCTGTGGCAATGAATCCCACAGATTCACCACCCTCTGGCTAGAGAAATCCATCTTCATCCTTTAATTCTGAGGCTGTGCCCTCTGGTCCTAGACTCTGCCACTAGTGGAAACATCCTCTCCACATCCACTCTATCCAGGCCGCTCACTGTTCGGTAGGCTTTAATGAGGTCCCCCCCTCATCCGTCTAAACTCCAGGGTCATTGTGCTCCATTATTAACAGTGGCCTTGCAGCCTCCTGTGAAGGTGTGACGTTAGGTACTCTGGTTAACATACCAGACCCTGGTTGGGCGGCACGGTGGAGCAGCGGTAGAGTTGCTGCCTTACAGTGCTTGCAGCATCGGAGACCTGAGTTCAATCCCGACTACAGGTGCTGTCTGTACGGAGTTTGTACATTCTCCCCGTGACCTGCGCGGGTTTTATAGACAATAGACAATAGGTGCAGGAGGAGGCCATTCGGCCCTTCGAGCCAGCACCGCCATTCACTGTGATCATGGCTGAACATTCACAATCAGTACCCCGTTCCTGCCTTCTCCCCATACCCCCTGACTCCGCTATCTTCAAGAGCTCTATCCAGCTCTCTCTTGAATGCATTCAGAGAATTGGCCTCCACTGCCTTCTGAGGCAGAGAATTCCACAGATTCACAACTCTCTGACTGAAAAAGTCTTTGCTCATCTCCGTTCTAAATGGCCTACCCCTTATTCATAAACTGTGGCCCCTGGTTCTGGACTCCCACAACATTGGGAACATGTTTCCTGCCTCTAACATGTCCAATCCCTTAATAATCTTAGACGTTTCAATAAGATCCCCTCTCATCCTTCTAAATTCCAGCGTATACAAGCCTAAGCCTAGGTTTTCTCCGAGATCTTCGGTTTCTTCCCACACTCCAAAGGTTGTGGGTTAATTGGCTTTGTATATTAAAGGAAAAAATTGCCGCAAGTGTGTGTGTAGGATGGTGTTAGTGTGCGGGGATCGCTGGGCGGCGCGGACTCGGTGGGCCGAAGGGCCTGTTTCCACGCTGTATCTCTAAACTAAACTAAACCTTGCCGTTTGCAGGGTGTGGGGGGGCAAGTCTTTGTGTATTTCTTAAGCGGAGATTGGTCCTTGATTAGTAAGGGCGTCAAAAGTCACGGGGAAAAGGCCGTAGATTGATGCTGAGAGAGAGAGATAGGTCAGCCATGATTGAATGGCAAAGCAGTCTCAATGGACTGAAGGGGCCAATTCTGGTCCTACGAGCTTATGAGCTTCTGAACAATAATCGTAATTGAGCAGCAATTGGGTGAAATGTTGGCTCTAACTTGATGGCTTTTCCAATCCAGTTAAAATAAAATAATCATCCATAAAGTCCAAAGTTCTGAGCAAAGTTTATGCTTCCAAAGAGCGCAGCTGATTAGCAGCGCATCTCATCAGCACCTCTGTTCATTGTCGAAACAAAATAGTTGTGGACAGCTCCTTAAGAAGTCAGAAAGGGAGATAGATAACCAGCGATAATCTATCCATTAATTGGCAAATGGGACACAGAGTGCTGGAGTAACTCAGCGGGTCAGGCATTGCATAAACAAAAGGTGTCCGGAAACATAATGAGATTTCTGATAAGTCTTAAAAGATGAAAGGCATTGAGCTCTCATCTGTGGAGAACACGGATAGGTGACGTTTCACAGAGTGCTGGAGTAACTCAGCGGGTCAGGCAGCATCTGTGGAGAACACGGATAGGTGACGTTTCACAGAGTGCTGGAGTAACTCAGCGGGTCAGGCAGCATCTGTGGAGAACAAGGATAGGTGACGTTTCGGTTTGTGACAGTGATCCAAAACTGCATAACGTGGAAAGAACATGTACTGTTTGTAACACTCCAAATCTAGTACAACTTTGCTACAAAAATATACATTTATATTGTCTTTGCATTGCATAAACAAAAGGTGTCCGGAAACATAATGAGATTTCTGATAAGTCTTAAAAGATAAAAGGCATTGAGCTCTGACGTGTGCTAATCCTTAAGTGTGTTGGGAAATTATACTTTAGAGATACAGTGTGGAAACAGGCCCTTCGGCTGACTGAGTCCACACTGCGTTTTGCTGTGATCTGTTCGTTTCTCAAACTAATAAACTAATTAGTAATTAGTTAGCTCTTGGTGAACAATAAGTCTTCGAATCCTGTGATCTTAAATGCCAATCAATTTCTTGTGAAGACACAGAAATATAGAAAATAGGTGCAGGAGGAGGCCCTTTGGCCCTTCGAGCCAACAACGCCAGTTTAAATTCCTTTTGGAATATTTTGGAGGACCTAGAGACAATAACTGGATGCTGGGTTTACACCAGAAACAGACGCAAAAAGCTGGAGTAACTCAGCGGGTCAGGCACCATCTCTGGAGAAAAGGCATTGGTGACATAGAAACATAGAAAATAGGTGCAGGAGGAGGCTATTCGGCCCTTCGAGCCAGCACTGCCATTCATTGTGATCATGGCTGATCATCCACAATCAGTAACCTGTGCCTGCCTTCTCCCCATACCCCTTGATTCTGCTAGCCCCCAGAGCTCTATCTCAATGACCCTTGATCCCATTTGTCAAACAATATTTCTGTGCTTAGAAGATAGGGGAAGCATGACCCAGTGACACAAGGACTCTTTGCATTGCCCTGTAAATACTGCTGAATCAATATTTGGCTAGTTGTGCTATGATGTGTTGATCATTTGCTTCACAGCCTGATCGCTAAACTCTCAGAACAAAGAAACAAAGTGCTTGCCCGTGCAGTTTGTTCTACGGATGCACGAACATCACAGGAAATCCCGATGAATAACTTTAGCGACACAGGGGCGGCGCGGTGGCGCAGCGGTAGAGTTGCTGCCTCACAGCGCCAGGGACCCGGGTTCAATCCTGACAATGGGTGCTGCTGTCTGTACGGAGTTTGTACGTTCTCCCCGTGACCTGCGTGCATTTTCTCCCGGCACTCCGGTTTCATCCCGCACTCCAAAGGCGTACAGGTTTTGTAGGTTAATTTGCTTGGTAAAAACGATAAATTATCCCTAGAAACATAGAAACATAGAAAATAGGTGCAGGAGGAGGCCATTCGGCCCTTCGAGCCAGCAACGCCATTCATTGTGATCATGGCTGATCGTCCACAATCAGTAACCTGTGCCTGCCTTCTCCCCATATGCCTTGATTTCGCTAGCCCCCAGAGCTCTATCTAACTCTCTTTTAAATTCATCCAATGAATTGGCCTCCACTGCCCTCTGTGGCAGAGAATTTCTCAAATTCACTACTCTGGGTGAAAAAGTTTTTTCTCACATCAGATTTAAATGGCCTCCCCTTTATTCTTAGACTGTGGCCCCTGGTTCTGGACTCCCCCAACATTGGGAACATTTTTCCTGCATCTAGCTTGTCCAGTCTTTTTATAATTTTATACGTTTCAAAAAGATCCCCTCTCATCCTTCTAAATTCCAGTGAATATAAGCCCAGTCTTTCCAATCTTTCCTCATATGACAGTCCCACCATCCCGGGGATTAACCTCATGAACTTACGCTGAACTGCCTTGATAGCAAGGAAACGGGCCATTCGGCCCAACTTGCCCATACTGACCAACATGCCACATCTTACACTAGTCTTACCTGCCTGCATTTGTCCCTTATTCCTCCTATCCTTGTACAACTAAATGTTTTTTAAACATTGTGATAGTATTTCCCTCAATTACCTCCTCTGGCAGCTTGTTCCATACACCTACCATCCTTTGTGTAAAAAAGGTTGCCACTCATGTTCCTATTAAATCTTTCCCACCTCACCTTAAACCTATGTCCTCTAGTTTTCATTCCCCTACTCTCTGTTGTCAAGACTAGAGGGTGTGAGCTTTGGGGAGAGGTTGAGTAGGCTGGGACTCTATTCCTTGGAGCGCAGGAGGATGAGGGGTGATCTTATGGAGCCAGAAAACTAACTGAGCTTGGGGTCACTCCATTTGATTTGATTATAAACATAGTCAAATCCAAAATGATTTACAGCTAAAGCTTTCTAGGCCAAGCAGCAAGCCAAATTATGGTTTAAAATTCAGCTTCTGTGCAAATTCACCTTCATTTTACTACCCAGTGGCACGGTGGTGCAGCGGTAGAGTTGCTGCCTCACAGCGCCGGAGACCCGGGTTCCATCCTGACTACGGGCGCTGTCTGTACGGAGTTTGTACGTTCTCCCCGTGACCTGCGTCTGTTTTCTCCGGGTGCTCCGGTTTCCTCCCACACTCCAAAGACGTGCGGTTTTGTAGGTTAATTGGCTTGGTGTAAATGTAAAAATTGTCCCTAGTGTGTGTCACTCAGGTTCCTATTAAATCTTCCTCACCTCACCTTAAACCTATGTCCTCTAGTTTTGATTCCACTACTCTCGGTAAAAGAGTATGTATTTACCCGATCTATTCATAGAAACATTGAAACATAGAAAATAGGTGCAGGAGGAGGCCATTTGGCCCTTCGTGCCAGCACCACCATTCAATGGCTGATCATCCACAATCAGTAACCCGTGCCTGCCTTCTCCCCATATCCCTTGATTCCACTAGCCCCTAGAGCTCTATCTAACTCTCTTTTAAATTCATTCAGAGAATTGGCCTCCACTGCCCTCTGCAGCAAAGAATTCCACAGATTCACAACTAAAAATGTTTTTCCTCATCTCCATTCTAAATGGCCGACCCCTTATTCTTAAACTGTGGCCCCTGGTTCTGGACTCCCCCAACATTGGGAACATGTTTCCTGCCTCTAGCATGTCCAATCCCTTAATAGTCTTATATGTTTCAATAAGATCTCCTCTCATCCTTCTAAATTCCAGTGTATACAAGCCTAGTCGCTCCAGTCTTTCAACATACGACAGTCCCGCCATTCTGGGAATTAACCTAGTAAACCTACGCTGCACGCCCTCAATAGCAAGAATATCCTTCCTCAATTTGGAGACCAAAACTGCACACAGTACTCCAGGTGCGGTCTCACTAGGGCCCTGTACAACTGCAGAAGGACCTCTTTGCTCCTATACTCAACTCTTCTTGTTATGAAGGCCAACATTCCATTGGCTTTCTTCACTGCCTGCTGTATCTGCATGCTTCCTTTCAGTGACTGATGCACTAGGACACCCAGATCTCGTTGTACGGCCCCTTTTCCTAACTTGACACCATTCTGATGATTAATTATAATAGCTAACTGTCTCCTCTGGTCTGTGAAACGATACCAAGAGATGGAAATAATTAACTACAGTTGAAGATAATTATAAGAATGAATTGAATGTTAAGAAGATAAGTACATAAAGAATTCTGTCATAGGAGCAGAATGAGGCCATTCGGCCCCTCGAGTCTACTCCGCCATTCAAACATGGCCGATCTATCTCTCCCTCCTAACCCCATTCTCCTGCTTCTTCTCCGTAACCCCTGACACCCGCATTAATCAAGAATCTATCTATCTCTGCCTGTCCATACATGATAGGAGCAGAATTAGACCATTGAGACGTGGAAGATGAAACAAGGCAATTTTTTTGTAAATGAAAGGATTTGGAGAAATGAAAATAAATTAGGAACACGTGATAAAGGGAATAACGTTTAGTGGAAGATAAAGTTCAGTAAAGTCTGATCAAAGATGTTTCGAGTGTCTCCAGTGAGGTAGATAGTAGTTGTGTCACTGGGTCATGCTTCCCCTATCTTCTAAGCACAGAAATATTGTTTGACAAATGGGATCAAGGGTCATTGAGATAGAGCTCTGGGGGGCTAGCAGAATCAAGGGGTATGGGGAGAAGGCAGGCACAGGTTACTGATTGTGGATGATCAGCCATGATCACAATGAATGGCAGTGCTGGCTCGAAGGGGCCGAATAGCCTCCTCCTGCACCTATTTTCTATGTTTCTATGTCACCAATGCCTTTTCTCCAGAGATGGTGCCTGACCCGCTGAGTTACTCCAGCTTTTTGCGTCTGTTTCTGGTGTAAACCCAGCATCCAGTTATTGTCTCTAGGTCCTCCAAAATATTCCAAAAGGAATTTAAACTGGCGTTGTTGGCTCGAAGGGCCAAAGGGCCTCCTCCTGCACCTATTTTCTATATTTCTGTGTCTTCACAAGAAATTGATTGGCATTTAAGATCACGGGATTCGAAGACTTATTGTTCACCAAGAGCTAACTAATTACTAATTAGTTTATTAGTTTGAGAAACGAACAGATCACAGCAAAACGCAGTGTGGACTCAGTCAGCCGAAGGGCCTGTTTCCACACTGTATCTCTAAAGTATAATTTCCCCAACACACTTAAGGATTAGCACACTTCAGAGCTCAATGCCTTTCATCTTTTAAGACTTATCAGAAATCTCATTATGTTTCCGGACACCTTTTGTTTATGCAATGCCTGACCCGCTGAGTTACTCCAGCACTTCTGTGTCCCATTTGCCAGTTAATGGATAGATTATCGCTGGTTATCTATCTCCCTTTCTGACTTCTTAAGGAGCTGTCCACAACTATTTTGTTTCGACAATGAACAGAGGTGCTGATGAGATGGCGCTGCTAATCAGCTGCGCTCTTTGGAAGCATAAACTTTGCTCAGAACTTTGGACTTTATGGATGATTATTTTATTTTAACTGGATTGGAAAAGCCATCAAGTTAGAGCCAACATTTCACCCAATTGCTGCTCAATTACGATTATTGTTCAGAAGCTCATAAGCTCGTAGGACCAGAATTGGGCCCCTTCAGTCCATTGAGACTGCTTTGCCATTCAATCATGGCTGACCTATCTCTCTCTCTCAGCATCAATCTACGGCCTTTTCCCCGTGACTTTTGACGCCCTTACTAATCAAGGACCAATCTCCGCTTAAGAAATACACAAAGACTTGCCCCCCCACACACCTGCAAACGGCAAGGTTTAGTTTTAGTTTAGAGATACAGCGCGGAACAGGCCCTTCGGCCCACCGAGTCCGCGCCGCCCCAGCGATCCCCGCACACTAACACCATCCTACACACACACTTGCGGCAATTATGTTAACCAGAGTACCTAACGTCACACCTTCACAGGAGGCTGCAAGGCCACTGTTAATAATGGAGCACAATGACCTGGAGTTTAGACGGATGAGGGGGGGACCTCATTAAAGCCTACCGAGACAGTGAGCGGCCTGGATAGAGTGGATGTGGAGAGGATGTTTCCACTAGTGGCAGAGTCTAGGACCCAGAGGGCACAGCCTCAGAATTAAAGGACGTACTTTTACAATGGAGATGAAGATGGATTTCTCTAGCCAGAGGGTGGTGAATCTGTGGAAATTCATTGCCACAGACGGCTGTTGAGGCCAAGTCATTGGGTATTTTTAAGCCAAAGATAGATAGGTTCTTGATTAGTGCGGGTGTCAGGAGTTATGGGGAGAAGGCAGGAGAATGGTGTTGAGGTGGAGAGATAGATCAGCCGTGGTTGAATGATGGAGTGGACTTGATGGGCCGAATGGCCTAATTTCTGCTCCTATAACTTTTGAACTTATGAACTTATGAAATGTGAACTCTAAATCTGTACACTAAACTCTCGTTTGTTTGTTTGTTTGTTCCTGAACTACAGCCAAAACGGTACACGACAGCGCAACAGTTGTAGGCCCCACCTTACTCACCGTCATCCCTTCGGTACTAATGGAAGAAGTTTCATTGAAATCGGTGTTATATTTTTAGCTATTCACATTTAAAGTTTAAATCTATCTCCTAGGAGGGGGGGGGAAGGAGTGGGGGAGAGGGTGGAGGAGGGGGAGGAGAGGGAGGGAGGGAGGGAGGGAGGGAGGGAGGGAGGGAGGGAGGGAGGGAGGGAGGGAGGGAGGGAGGGAGGTGGAGGGAGGGAGGGAGGGAGGGAGGGAGGGAGGGAGGGGAGGGAGGGGAGGGAGGGGAGGGAGGAGGATGGGAGGGAGAAAAGGAGGAGGGAGAGAGAAAAGGTTTGGGACCAACGGGTCCACTTGGTCTAGTAGGACAATGAAGCACGTTTGGCCCTTGACTCTTGCTCAGCACAGTGACATTATCTTGCACAGTTGCTGTATCTTGGCACCGTTTCTGTAGATTCAATTTCATCATGGAGAACCCTACCCAGGGGCCAATGGGAACATTTTACCCTTTGAGAAGAATGCGGTTGTGATTGTTATGAACAGCCGACTCCCAGTGTTGGGAGAGGCCCTGCTTCATCGCTGTGGGTGTAATGGATCCCGTGAGTGAACAGCCTTGGACGACGCAGCGTGGTGTCGCTAAGGATTAGATGCTGTCTAACAGCGTGTGTGTGAGTCCGTAAATAACTCCAGAATGTGGCATCCATTAGAGGCATTCTGGAATCATACGGACATAGACCATGAGTCACAGAGTCACAGAGTCACAGAGTCACGGAGACACAGAGACACAGGGACACAGAGACACAGAGACACAGGGACACAGAGACACAGAGACACAGAGACACAGAGACACAGAGACACGGAGACACGGAGACACGGAGACACGGAGACACGGAGACACGGAGTCACGGAGACACAGAGACACAGAGACACAGAGACACAGAGACACAGGGACACAGAGACACAGAGACACAGGAGACACGGAGACACGGAGACACGGAGACACGGAGACACAGAGACACAGGGACACAGAGACACAGAGACACGGAGACACGGAGACACAGAGACACAGAGACACAGAGACACAGACACACAGACACAGACACAGGGACACAGAGTCACAGAGACACAGACACAGAGACACAGACACGGAGACACAGAGACACGGAGACACGGAGACACAGAGACACAGAGACACAGAGACACAGACACAGAGACACAGACACAGAGACACAGTCACAGGGACACAGGGACACAGAGACACAGAGACACAGAGTCACAGAGACACAGAGACACAGAGACACAGGTCTCCTCATTGGAGACCCTCTGACTATCTTTGGTCATTCTCTGGAATTCTCTGCCTCAGAAGGCAGTGAGGCCAATTCTCTGAATGCATTCAAGAGAGAGCTGGATAGAGCTCTTAAGGATAGCGGAGTCAGGGGGTATGGGGAGAAGGCAGGGACGGGGTACTGATTGAAAATGATCAGCCATGATCACATTGAATAGTGGTGCTGGCTCGAAGGGCCGAATGGCCTAAACCTGCACCTATTGTCTATTGTCTATTGTCTATTGTCATAAGGTCATAACTGATAGGAGCAGAATTAGTCCATTCGGCCCATCAAGTCTACTCCACCATTCAATCACGGCTGATCTATCTCTCCCTCCTATCCCCATTCTCCTGCTTTCTCCCCGTAACCTCTGACACCCGCACTAATCAAGAATCTATCTATCGCTGCCTTAAAAATATCCACTGACTTGGCCTCCACAGCCGTCTGTGGCAAAGAATTCCACAGATTCACCACCCTCTGACTAAATAAATGTTTCCTCTTCTCCTTCCTAAAGGAACGTACTTTAATTCTGAGGCTGTGGCCTCTAGTCCTAGACTCTCCCACTAGTGGAAACATCCTCTCCACATCCACTCTATCCAGGCCGCTCACTGTTCTGTAGGTTTCAATGAGGTCCCACCTCATCCTTCTAAACCCCAGTGAGTACAGGCCCAGTGCCGACAAACGCTTATCATACGTTAACCCAGTCATTCCTGGGATCGTTCTCGTAAACCTCCTCTGGACCCTCTCCAGAGCCAGCACATCCTTCCACAGATATGGGGCCCAACATTGCTCACAATATTCCAAATGAGGCCTGACCAGTGCCTTATAGAGCCTCAGCATTACATCCCGGTTTTTGTACACAGCCCTCTTGAAATGATCAGACTGGACTTTATGTAGGAAAATAACTGCAGATGCTGGTACAAATCGAAGGTATCACAGAATGCTGGAGTAACTCAGCGGGTCAATAGACAATAGACAATAGACAATAGACAATAGGTGCAGGAGTAGGCCATTCAGCCCTTCGAGCCAGCACCGCCATTCAATGCGATCATGGCTGATCACTCTCAATCAGTACCCCGTTCCTGCCTTCTCCCCATACCCCCTCACTCCGCTATCCTTAAGAGCTCTATCCAGCTCTCTCTTGAAAGCATCCAACGAACTGGCCTCCACTGCCTTCTGAGGCAGAGAATTCCACACCTTCACCACCCTCTGACTGAAAAAGTTCTTCCTCATCTCCGTTCTAAATGGCCTACCCCTTATTCTCAAACTGTGGCCCCTTGTTCTGGACTCCCCCAACATTGGGAACATGTTATCTGCCTCTAATGTGTCCAATCCCCTAATTATCTTATATGTTTCAATAAGATCCCCCCTCATCCTTCTAAATTCCAGTGTATACAAGCCCAATCGCTCCAGCCTTTCAACATACGACAGTCCCGCCATTCTGGGAATTAACCTAGTGAACCTACGCTGCACGCCCTCCATAGCAAGAATATCCTTCCTCAAATTTGGAGACCAAAACTGCACACAGTACTCCAGGTGCGGTCTCACCAGGGCCCGGTACAACTGTAGAAGGACCTCTTTGCTCCTATACTCAACTCCTCTTGTTACGAAGGCCAACATTCCATTGGCTTTCTTCACTGCCTGCTGAACCTGCATGCTTCCTTTCATTGACTGATGCACTAGGACACCCAGATCTCGTTGAACTCCCCCTCCTCCTAACTTGACACCATTCAGATAATAATCTGCCTTTCTATTCTTACTTCCAAAGTGAATAACCTCACACTTACCTACATTAAACTGCATCTGCCATGTATCCGCCCACTCACACAACCTGTCCAAGTCACCCTGCAGCGTTATTGCATCTTCCTCACAATTCACACTACCCCCCAACTTAGTATCATCTGCAAATTTGCTAATGGTACTTTTAATCCCTTCGTCTAAGTCATTAATGTATAGGCAGCATCTCAGGAGAGAAGGAATGGGTGACGTTTCGGGTCGAGACCCTTCTTCTGACTGAGAGAAAAGATGAAGCACGAATATAAACTAGCCAATAGCTAGCCAGTGGGCAGATGCGAGGCAGATGCAGTATAATATAGATAATCAGTCTGAAGAAGGGTCTCGACCCGAAACGTCACCCATTCCTCTCCTGAGATGCTGCCTGACCTGCTGAGTTACTTCAGCATTTTGTGAAATAAATACCTTCCATTTGTACAAGCATCTGCAGTTATTTTCTTACATAATATAGATAAATGTGAGGTTATCCACTTTGGCGGCAAAAACAAGGAGGCAGATTATTATCTCAATGGTGTCAGGTTAGGTAAGGGGGAGGTGCAGCGAGACCTGGGTGTCCTTGTACACCAGTCACTGAAAGTTGGCATGCAGGTACAGCAGGCAGTGAAGAAAGCTAATGGCATGCTGGCCTTCATAACGAGAGGATTTCAGTATCGGAGTAAAGAGGTTCTTCTGCAGTTGTATAGGGCCCTGGTAAGACCACATCTGGAGTATTGTGTACTGTTTTGGTCTCCTAATTTGAGGAAGGATATCCTTGTAATTGAGGCAGTGCAGCGTAGGTTCACGAGATTGATCCCTGGGATGGCCGTACTGTCATATTAGGAAAGATTGAAAAGACTAGGCTTGTATTCGCTGGAGTTTAGAAGGATGAGAGGGGATCTTATAGAGACATATAAAATTATAAAAGGACTGGACAGGCTAGATGCAGGAAAAATGTTCCCAATGTTGGGGGAGTCCAGAACCAGGGGCCACAGTCTTAGAATAAAGGGGAGGTCATTTAAAACTGAGGTGAGAAGAAACTTTTTCACCGAGAGAGTTGTGAATTTGTGGAATTCTCTGCCACAGAGGGAAGTGGAGGCCAATTCACTGGATGAATTTAAAAGAGAGTTAGATAGAGCTCTAGGGGCCAGTGGAATCAATGGATATGGGGAGAAGGCAGGCACGGGTTATTGATTGTGAACGATCAGCCACGATCACGATGAATGATGGTGCTGGCTCGAAGGGCCGAATGGCCTCCTCCTGCATATATTTTCTGTGACTATGGTTCTACAACACAAGACTCGTGTCAAGTCAAGTCAAGTTTTAAAAACAACCCACGTTGACCAAAGTGCTGTACATTTGATTAGGTTCCAATAGAAAAAAAAATGAAAACATACAGTAGCACGCAAACAGTTCACAGCGCCTCCTCAATGAGCCTCAAACGCTAGGGAGTAGAAATATGTTTTGAGCCTGGACTTAAAGGAGTCGATGGAGGGGGCAGTTCTGATCGGGAGAGGGATGCTGTTCCACAGTCTAGGAGCTGCAACCGCAAAAGCGCGGTCACCCCTGAGTTTAAGCCTAGACCGTGGGATAGTGAATAGCCCCAAGTCGGCCGATCTGAGGGACCTGGAGTTAGAGAGGGGGGTTAGAAGATTTTTGATGTAGGGGGGGGAGTGTCCATTTATGGCTTTATACGTGAATAGGAGGAGCTTGAAGTTGATTCTGTACCGTACAGGGAGCCAGTGGAGAGAGGCCAGAATCGGGGTGATGTGGTCCCTTTTACGGGTACCCGTCAGGAGTCTCGCTGCGGCGTTTTGGACCAGTTGCAGGCGGGACAGGGAAGATTGGCTGATCCCAGTGTATAGGGAGTTGCAGTAGTCTAGGCGGGAGGAAATGAAAGCGTGAATGATTTTTTCTGTGTCGTCGAATTTGAGGAAAGGTTTGATTTTAGCTATGGTTCGAAGTTGGAAGAAGCTGGCTTTTACCACAGCGTTGACTTGCTTATCAAATTTTAATGCAGAGTCAAATATCATGCCGAGGTTTTTGACATGCGGTTTGACTAGGCAGGATAGGCTTCCAAGACTGCCTGTTATCAATTTGATGGAGTCGGGGGGGCCGAATAGGATGACCTCAGACTTGCTCTCATTTAATTGGAGGAAGTTCTGTGCCATCCAACATTTTATGTCCTCAAGGCAGTGTGAGAGGCTGTTTAAATTTGACTGGTTGTTGGGTTTCAGGGGGAGGTAAAGCTGAGTGTCATCGGCATAGCAGTGGAAAGAAATGCCGTGCCTTTGAATGATTTGGCCAAGGGGGAGCATGTATAGAGAAAAGAGAATGGGGCCTAGGATTGAGCCTTGTGTAGTCTGTGGAATGAAGCATAATGCTTCTACGAGGGTAAAATGTACACATCATCAAGGTGCCCTCTGAGACTGCCCATGCAAAGCTGTACAGAGGTAGGCGGAGATACACAAGCCATATGTAAACCACACCACGGTCATTCAGGATTCAAGATAGAGAACAAAATGTAAGCCTGGGGACACGTCACCACAGAGCCTCCAGAGAATAACAGACACAAATGAAAAAGAGAATCTTAATCTGCAACAAGGGTGGCGCAGCGGTAGAGTTGCTGCCTCACAGCGCCAGAGACCCGGCTTAGAAACATAGAAACATAGAAAATAGGTGCAGGAGTAGGCCATTCGGCCCTTCGAGCCTGCATCGCCATTCATTATGATCATGGCTGATCATCCAACTCAGTATCCCGTACCTGCCTTCTCTCCATACCCCCTGATCCCTTTAGCCACAAGGGCCACATCTAACTCCCTCTTAAATATAGCCAATGAACTGGCCTCAACTACCTTCTGTGGCAGAGAATTCCACAGATTCACCACTCTCTGTGTGAAAAAAAACATTCTCATCTCGGTCCTAAAAGACTTCCCCCTTATCCTTAAACTGTGACCCCTTGTTCTGGACTTCCCCAACATCGGGAACAATCTTCCTGCATCTAGCCTGTCCAACCCCTTAAGAATTTTGTAAGTTTCTATAAGATCCCCCCTCAATCTTCTAAATTCCAGCGAGTACAAGCCGAGTCTATCCAGTCTTTCTTCATATGAAAGTCCTGCCATCCCAGGAATCAATCTGGCGAACCTTCTCTGTACTCCCTCTATGGCAAGAATGTCTTTCCTCAGATTAGGAGACCAAAACTGTACGCAATACTCCAGGTGCGGTCTCACCAATGCCCTGTACAACTGCAGCAGAACCTCCCTGCTCCTATACTCAAATCCCCTCGCTATGAATGCCAACATACCATTCGCTTTCTTCACTGTCTGCTGCACCTGCATGCAAAGAGTGGGGATAAATGGGTCCCTTTCAGAATGGCAGGCAGTGACTAGTGGGGTAACGCAAGGCTCGGTGCTGGGACCGCAGCTATTTACAATATACATCAATGACTTGGATGAAGGGATTAAAGGGATTAACCAATTTGCAGATGATACAAAGCTGGGTGGCAGTGTGAACTGTGAGGAAGATGCTATGAGGTTGCAGGGTGACTTGGACAGGTTGTGTGAGTATGCGGATGCATGGCAGATGCAGTTTAATGTGGATAAGTGAGGTTATCCACTTTGGTGGTGAGAATAGGAAGGCAGATTATTATCTGAATGGTGTCAAGTTAGGAAAAGGGGACGTACAACGAGATCTGGGTGTCCTAGTGCATCAGTCACTGAAAGGAAGCATGCAGGTACAGCAGGCAGTGAAGAAAGCCAATGGAATGTTGGCCTCATAACAAGAGGAGTTGAGTATAGGAGCAAAGAGGTCCTTCTGCAGTTGTACAGGGCCCTAGTGAGACCGCACCTGGAGTACTGTGTGCAGTTTTGGTCTCCAAATTTGAGGAAGGATATTCTTGCTGTTGAGGGCGTGCAGCGTAGGTTTACTAGGTTAATTCCTGAAATGGCGGGACTGTCATATGTTGAAAGACTGGAGCGACTAGGCTTGTATACACTGGAATTTAGAAGGGTGAGAGGAGATCTTATCGAAACGTATAAGATTATTAAGGGGTTGGACACGTTAGAGGCAGGAAACATGTTCCCAATGTTGGGGGAGTCCAGAACAAGGGCCACAGTTTAAGAATAAGGGGTAGGCCATTTAGAACTGAGATGAGGAAAAACATTTTCAGTCAGAGAGTTGTGAATCTGTGGAATTCTCTGCCTCAGAAGGCAGTGGAGGCCAATTCTCTGAATGCATTCAAGAGAGAGCTAGATAGAGCTCTTAAGGATAGCGGAGTCAGGGGGTATGGGGAGAAGGCAGGAACGGGGTACTGATTGAGAATGATCAGCCATGATCACATTGAATGGTGGTGCTGGCTCGAAGGGCCAAATGGCCTCCTCCTGCACCTATTGTCTATTGTCCCCCATCGTAGTTCTCCGACCAGTCTGACTGTCCTAGATTACATTTGACATTGTATGCTAAGTTGTCGCCTTCTCCAAGATTGACCAGCGATTCTACATTTGCCTTGAACTTCGACTCCTGTGATTTGTCAGTTTCACACCTTACCCTTCCACACCTCTGTGCCTCCCACTCCCCTGACTTACAGCCAGCCTGTGGCCCTTCGCACAGAGAGAGGGTGGTGGGTGTATGGAACGAGCTGCCGGAGGAGGAGGTAGTTGAGGCTGGGACTATCGCAACGTTTAAGAAACAGTTAGACGGGTTTAGAGAGATATGGGCCAAACGCAGGCTGGCGGGACCAGTGTAGCTGGGACATGTGTTGGCCGGTGTGGGCAAGTTGGGCCGAAGGGCCTGTTTAGAAAACATAGGAAATAGGTGCAGGAGGAGGCCATTCGGCACCTTCGAGCCAGCACCGCCATTCAATGTGATCATGGCTGATCATTCTCAATCAGTACCCCCGTTCCTGCCTTCTCCCCATACCCCCTGACTCCGCTATCCTTAAGAGCTCTATCTAGCTCTCTCTTGAATGCATTCAGAGAATTGGCCTCCACTGCCTTCTGAGGCAGAGAATTCCACAGATTCACAACTCTCTGACTGAAAAGGTTTTTCCTCATCTCAGTTCTAAATGTCCTACCCCTTATTCTTAAACTGTGGCCCCTGGTTCTGGACTCCCCCAACATTGGGAACATGTTTCCTGCCTCTAACGTGTCCAACCTCTTAATAATCTTATACGTTTCGATAAGATCTCCTCTCATCCTTCTAAATTCCAGTGTATACAAGCCTAGTCGCTCCAGTCTCTGATCATCCCACAATCAGTAACCCCGTGCCTGCCTTCTCCCCATACCCCTTGATTCCACTAGCCCCTAGAGCTCGATCTAACTCTCTTTCAAATTTTCTACGGTGTATCATTCTATATCTCGATCACTCTTAAGGGTCTCGACCCGAAACGCCGCCCATTCCTTCTCTCCAGAGACACTGCCTATCCTGCTGAGCAACTCCAGCATTTTGCATTTATCTTCGACATTAATATTTTATTATCAATCGGCTGCTTTAAGATTGAGCGGTGAGAGAAGGTGAGTGCAAGGTTTATTCCGCTGGCCTGTCCAGTGTGTATTTTCCCTGTGTCGGGCTGTGGGAGGAGCATCGCCTATTTATTCACATGCCAAGTCTCCCATTACCTTTCCTACTTTAAATTCTCTCTCACTCTCTCTCTCTCTCTCTCTCTCTCTCTCTCTCTGAACAGGCTGGACTGCAAGTGCCTCTCATCTCCATGCCCCACAAACTCTGGAGAAAGTCTTTGACAAACTTGGCCACTTCGGAAGGCAAGTAACAGCACAGCACAGCTTTGCGTTTTGGTGTCTCCCCCCCCTCCCCGAGATCTCGATGTCATTGAAAAAAGAAACAAATTTAGAGGGGAAATTGGCTCAAAGTCTTTGCCAGCGACCGCGCTGCAAACTGCAGATGATTTGAATTCCAGAGATAATCTCATCTCGGAGCTCGGTTTATTTGATGCAATTGGTCAAGAGCTTTAGTAAAATGTATCTGGATTGTAAACGTTAGCGGTGCTGGCATGCTGCTGGATTAGAGGGTGCGAGATACGAAGGGAGTTTGGACGGACTTGGAGTGTTTTCCCTGGAACGCTGGAGGTCGAGGAGAGACCTGGTAGGAGTTATAGAAGTCACCAGACCAAGAAGACCCATTGGGCCCAAACCTCTCCTGCATTGGTGCAGCACCCTCTCCTCCCCCCTTCCCCCCTCCCCCTTCATCCAGCCCCCTCTCCCCCTTCCCCTCTCCCCTTCCCCTCTCCCCCCTTCCCCTCTCCCCCTTTCCCCTTCCCCCTCTCCCCCCTTCCCCTCTCCCCTTCCCCTCTCCCCCCTTCCCCTCTCCCCCCTTCCCCTCTCTCCCCTTCCCCTCTCCCCCCTTCCCCTCTCCCCTTCCCCTCTCCCCCCTTCCCCTCTCCCCCCTTCCCCCTCTCCCCCTTCCCCCCTCTCCCCTCTCCCCCCTCCCCTCTCGCCCCTTCCCCTCCCCCCCCTTCCCCTCTCCCCCCTTCTCCTCTCCCCTTCCCCCTCCCCTCTCCCCCCTTCCCCCTCTCCCCCCTACCCCACTCCCCCTTCCCTCTCTCCCCCCCTTCCCCTCTCCCCCCTTCCCCTCTCCCTTCCCCTCTCCCCTTCCCCTCTCCCCTTCCCCTCTCCCCCTTCCCCTCCCCTTCCCCCCCTCCCCCCTCCCCTCTCCCCTTCCCCTCTCCCCTTCCCCCTCTCCCCCTTCCCCTCTCCCCCTTCCCCCTCCCCCTTCCCCTCCCCCCCTTCCCCTCTCCCCCTTCCCCTCCCCCCCCTTCCCCTCTCCCCCCTTCCCCTCTCCCCCTTCCCCTCTCACCCTTCCCCTCTCCCCCCTTCCCCTCTCCCCCTTCTCCTCTCCCCTTCCCCCTTCCCCTCCCCCCTTCCCCTCTCCCCTTCCCCTCTCCCCTTCCCCTCTCCCTTCCCCCTCTCCCCCTTCCCCTCTCCCCCCTTCCCCTCTCCCCCTTCCCCTCTCCCCCTTCCCCTCTCCCCTTCCCCTTCCCCTCTCCCCCCTTCCCCTCTCCCCCTTCCCCTCTCCCCTTCCCCTCTCCCCCCTTCCCCTCCCCCCCCCTTCCCCTCTCCCCCTTCCCCTCTCCCCCTTCCCCTCTCCCCCTTCCCCTCCCCCCCTTCCCCTCTCCCCCTTCCCCTCTCCCCCTTCCCCTCTCCCCCTTCCCCTCCCCCCCTTCCCCTCTCCCCTTCCCCTCTCCCCTTCCCCTCTCCCCTTCCCCTCTCCCCTTCCCCTCTCCCCCCTTCCCCTCTCCCCTTCCCCCTTCCCCACTCCCCCTTCCCCACTCCCCCTTCCCCTCTCCCCCCTTCCCCTCTCCCCCCTTCCCTCTCCCCTTCCCCTCTCCCCCTTCCCCTCTCCCCCATCCCCTCTCCCCCCTTCCCTCTCCCCCTTCCCCTCTCCCCTCTTCCCCTCCTCCCCTTCCCCTCTCCCCTCTTCCCCTCCCCTCTTCCCCTCCCCCCTTCCCCTCCCCCCTTCCCCTCTCCCCTTCCCCTCTCCCCCTTTCCCCTTCCCCTCTCCCCCCTTCCCCTCTCCCCCTTTCCCCTTCCCCTCCCCCCCTTCCCCTCTCCCCCTTCCCCTCTCCCCCCTTCCCCTCTCCCCCCTTCCCCTCTCCCCCTTCCCCTCTCCCCTTCCCCTCTCCCCCCTTCCCCTCTCCCCCCTTCCCCTCCCCCTTCCCCTCTCCCCCTTCCCCTCTCCCCTTCCCCTTCTCCCCTTCCCCTCCCCCCCTTCCCCTCCCCCTTCCCCTCTCCCCTTCCCCTCCCCCCCTTCCCCTCTCCCCTTCCCCTCCCCCCCTTCCCCTCTCCCCCTTCCCCTCTCCCCCCTTCCCCTCTCCCCTTCCCCTCTCCCCCTTCCCCTCTCCCCTTCTCCCCCCCCCTTCCCCTCTCCCCTTCCCCTCCCCCTTCCCCTCCCCCCTTCCCCTCTCCCCTTCCCCTCTCCCCCCTTCCCCTCTCCCCTTCCCCTCTCCCCTTCCCCTCTCCCCTTCCCCTCTCCCCTTCCCCTCCCCCCTTCCCCTTCCCCTCTCCCCTTCCCCTCTCCCCCCTTCCCCTCTCCCCTTCCCCTCTCCCCCCTTCCCCTCTCCCCTTCTCCTCCCCCCCTTCCCCTCTCCCCTTCCCCTCTCCCCTTCCCCTCTCCCCCCTTCCCCTCTCCCCCTTCCCCTCTCCCCTTCCCCTCCCCCCCCTTCCCCTCCCCCCCTTCCCCTCTCCCCTTCCCCTCTCCCCTTCCCCTCTCCCCTTCCCCTCTCTCCCCTTCCCCTCTCCCCTTCCCCTCCCCCCTTCCCCTTCCCCTCCCCCCCTTCCCCTCCCCCCTTCCCCTTCCCCTCCCCCTTCCCCTCTCCCCCCTTCCCCTCTCTCCTTCCCCTCTCTCCCCTTCCCCTCTCTCCCCTCTCCCCCCTTCCCCTCTCCCCTCTTCTCCTCTCCCCCTTCCCCTCTCCCCTTCCCCTCTCCCCCATTCCGCTTTCCACAGTTTCATCCCGCACTCCACAGACGTGCAGGTTTGTAGGTTAATTGACTTTGGCAAAATTGTGTGTGTGTGGGGTGTGTGTGTGTGTGTGTGGGGTGTGTGTGTGTGTGGGGTGTGTGTGTGTGGGGTGTGTGTGTGGGGTGTGTGTGTGGGGTGTGTGTGTGTGTGTGTGGTGTGTGTGTGTGTGTGTGTGTGTGTGTGTGTGTGTGTGTGTGTGTGTGTGTGTGTGTGGTGTGTGTGTGGGGTGTGGGGTGTGTGTGTGTGGGGTGTGGGGTGTGTGTGTGTGGGGTGTGTGTGTGTGTGGGGTGTGTGTGTGTGGTGTGTGTGTGTGTGTGTGTGTGTGTGTGGTGTGTGTGTGTGTGTGTGTGTGTGTGTGTGTGTGGGGTGTGTGTGTGTGTGTGTGTGGGGTGTGTGTGTGTGTGTGTGTGTGTGTGGTGTGTGTGTGTGTGGGGTGTGTGTGTGTGTGTGGGGTGTGTGTGTGTGTGTGTGTGTGTGTGTGTGTGTGTGGTGTGTGTGTGTGTGGGGTGTGTGTGTGTGTGTGGGGTGTGTGTGTGTGTGTGTGTGTGGTGTGTGTGTGTGTGGGGTGTGTGTGTGTGTGTGTGTGTGTGTGTGGTGTGTGTGTGTGGGGTGTGTGTGTGTGTGTGTGTGTGTGTGGGGTGTGTGTGTGTGTGGGGTGTGTGTGTGTGTGGGGTGTGTGTGTGTGTGTGTGTGTGTGTGGTGTGTGTGTGTGGGGTGTGTGTGTGTGTGTGTGTGTGTGTGTGGGGTGTGTGTGTGTGTGTGTGTGTGTGGGGTGTGTGTGTGTGTGGGGTGTGTGTGTGTGTGGGGTGTGTGTGTGTGTGGGGTGTGTGTGGGGTGTGTGTGGGGTGTGTGGTGTGCATGTGGAGTGTGTGTGTGTGTGGGGTGTGTGTGTGTGTGTGTGTGTGTGTGTGTGGGGTGTGTGTGGGGTGTGTGTGTGTGTGTGTGGTGTGCATGTGGAGTGTGTGTGTGTGTGTGGGGTGTGTGTGTGGTGTGTGTGTGTGTGGGGTGTGTGTGTGTGTGTGTGTGTGTGTGGGGTGTGTGTGTGTGTGGGGTGTGTGTGTGTGTGGGGTGTGTGTGGGGTGTGTGTGGGGTGTGTGTGGGGTGTGTGTGGGGTGTGTGTGTGTGTGTGTGTGTGTGGGGTGTGTGTGTGTGTGGTGTGTGTGTGTGTGTGGGGTGTGTGTGTGTGTGGGGTGTGTGTGTGTGTGTGTGTGGGGTGTGTGTGGGGTGTGTGTGGGGTGTGTGGTGTGTGTGTGTGTGGGGTGTGTGTGTGTGTGTGTGTGGGGTGTGGGTGGTGTGTGTGTGTGTGTGTGTGTGTGTGGGGTGTGTGTGGGGTGTGTGTGTGTGTGTGTGTGTGGTGTGCATGTGGAGTGTGTGTGTGTGTGTGGGGTGTGTGGGTGTGTGTGTGTGTGTGTGTGTGTGTGTGTGTTGCGATTAAGAAGTATGTCATGATTGATAGGCGCTGGAGGCACGGTGACGCAGCGGTAGAGTTGCCCACCGGGTCGGCGCCGCCCAGCGATCCCCGCACACTAACACTACCTACACACACCAGGGACAATGTTACACATACACCCAGCCAATTTACCTACGAACCTGCACGTCTTTGGAGTGTGGGAGGAAACCGAAGATCTTGGGGAAAACCCACGCGGGTCACGGGGAGAACGTACAAACTCCGTACAGATGGCGCCCGTAGTCGGGATGGAACCCGGGTCTCTGGCGCTGTGAGTCAGCAACTCTACCGCTGCGCCACCGTGCCATCATGCATCGATGCCTTCTGCTTCTTTTACATCCGTAACCAACCCCCCCTAAGAGCCTCTGTTAATTGCACTGAGAGTGGAAGGAGTGGATGTGAACGTTGGAAAACGTAGAGCTAATGTGAGCGGGTGGATGGTGGTCAGTATGGGCTTGGTGGGCTGAAGGGCCTGTTTCCACGTTGTATCCTTTAATGGGCGGCACGGTGGCGCAGTGGTAGAGTTGCTGCCTCACAGCGTCAGAGACCCGGGTTCCATCCCGACTACGGGCGCTGTCTGTACGGAGTTTGCACCTTCTCCCCGTGACCTGCGTGGGTTTTCTCCGGGTGCTCCGGTTTCGTCCCACATTCCAAAGACGCGCAGGTTTGTAGGTTAAATAATATAAGAAAATAACTGCAGATGCTGGTACAAATCGATTTATTCACAAAATGCTGGAGTAGGTTTGTAGGTTAATTGGCTTGGTGTATGTGTAAATTAGAAACATAGAAACATAGCAAATAGGTGCAGGAGGAGGCCATTCGGCCCTTCGAGTCTGCCCCGCCATTCATTGTGATCATGGCTGATCATCCACAATCAGTAACCCGTGCCTGCCTTCTCCCCATATCCCTTGATTCCACTAGCCCCTAGAGCTCTATCTAACTCTCTCCTAAATCCATCCAGTGATTTGCCCTCCACTGCCCTCTGTGGCAGAGAATTCCACAAATTCACAACTCTCTGGGTGAAAAAGTTTCTTCTCACCTCAGTTTTAAATGGCCTCCCCTTCATTCTTAGACTTTGTGGCCCCTGGTTCTGGACTCCCCCAACATTGGGAACATTTTTCCTGCATCTAGCTTGTCCAGTCCTTTTATAATTTTATACATCTCTATAAGGTCCCATCTCATCCTTCTAAACTCCAGTGAATACAAGCCCAGTCTTTCCAATCTTTCCTCGTACGACAGCCCCGCCATCCCGGGGATCAACCTGGTGAACCTACGCTGCGCTGCCTCAATAGCAAGGACGTCCTTCCTCGGATTAGGAGACCTAATGGTCCCTGGTGCGTGTAGGATGGCGTTAGTGTGCGGGGATCGCTGGGCGGCGCGGACGCGGTGGGCCGAAGGGCCTGTTTCTGCGCTCGCTGCGTCTCTAAACCAAACGCATGGTACTAATTCACCGATTGTAAACAGCGGTCTCTTGTCGTCGTGTTTTGCAGGTTCCAGGCCACCGTGTATTTCGTGGTCAACCTGCAGACTATAGCATGCGGAATCCATTACCTGGCGTCCGTGTTCCTCGCCACCACGCCGGAGTTTGTGTGCAAGCTGCCGGGCAACGTGACCGCCATCCTCGTGGGCAACGCGACGGGCGACCCCGAGGCCCTGTGGCGGCTGTGGGTGCCGGGATCGCAGCGGCTGGTGGGCCGGCTGGACAACGGGGAGGTGTGGGAGGCAGAGCAGTGCGCCCTCTACAAGCGCCTGGGCGACTCGGGGCTGACCCACGCCTTCGGGGGAAACCGGTCGCGGTCCCCCTGCCTGGACGGCTACGTCTACGACCGCAGCCACATCACCGACAGCATCGTGACTGAGTGGGACCTGGTGTGTGACCGAGCCTGGCTGGCCCAACTCACCCAGCCCATCTTCATGCTTGGAGTCCTGCTGGGAGCCGTGGCCTTTGGAGATATTGCAGACCGGTGAGTCAAGAGTCAAGATGCAATTTAATTGTTACGTGCACCAATTAAGCCACGTACAGCGAAATTTGAGTTATCGCACAGCCAAATCAAATACAATTTAACATGAACATCCACCCCAGTGGATTCCACATTCCTCACTGTGATGGAAGGTGATAAAGTTCAATCACCTTCCTCTTTGTTCACCCGCGGTCGGGGCTGTTGAACCGTCCGCCTTCGCCGCTGCCGACTGTCCGAGGCCCTCGCGTCGGGGCGATCGAAACTCCCCGCGTCGGGACGGTGGAAACTCTCTCCGCGGCGTGGAGCTCCCGAGTCGGCCTCTTCTCACCAGAGACCGCGGCCTTCACGGTGTCAAAGTCCACAGGCCCCGCGGTTGGAGCTCTCCGCAGTCGATCCCCGGCAAAGGATCGCAGCTCCACGATGTTAAAGTCCGCGCCGCGCCCGCGGCACGAAGCGCCAAGGAAAGGCCGCCAACTCCTCGATGTTAGGCCGCAGTGGGGACGGAGATACGACACGGAGAAACATCACATCTCCGTCGAGGTAAGAGATTGGAAAAAAGTCTCCCCCAATTCCTCCCCCTCCCCCCCCCCCCCCCCCCCCCCCCCCCCACATAAAACAAACTGAGCTTGAGTTTAACACTGAAGGGAGACACTAAATGCTGGAGTAACTCAGCAGGTCAGGCAGCATCTCGGGAGAGAAGGAATGGGTGACGTTTCGGGTCGAGACCCTTCTGCAGACTGAGAGTCAGGGGAGAGGGAGGAGGAATTTCTCTCGTCAGAGGGTGGTGACGTTTCAGTCTGAGGAACAGTCCTGAACCGAAATGTCACCTGTCCATGTTCATAAGTTCATTAGTGATGAACTTATGAAGTGATGAGCTCTCCCAATGTTGGGGGAGTCCAGAACCAGGGGCCACAGTCTAAGAATAAAGGGGAGGCCATTTAAAACTGAGGTGAGAAGGAACTTTTTCACCCAGAGAGTTGTGAATGTGTGGAATTCTCTGCCACAGAGGACAGTGGAGGGCAAATCACTGGATGGATTTAAGAGGGAGTTAGATAGAGGTCTAGGGGCTAGTGGAATCAAGGTTTTTTTTTGAGAAGGCAGGCACGGGTTACTGATTATGGACGATCAGCCATGATGACAATGAATGGCGGTGCTGGCTCGAAGGGCCGAATGGCCACTTCCTGCACCTATTTTCCATGTTTCTATGTTTCTAGGATAGCAGCAGAATTAGACCATTCGGCCCATCAAGTCTAGTCCACAGTTCGGTCATGGCTGATCTATCATGGCACTAACCAAGAATCTATCAATGTCCACTTTAAAAATAACCATTGACATGGCCACCACAGCAAAGAATTCCACAGATTCTAGATAGAGCTAGATAGAGCCAAATAGAGCTCTTAAAGATAGCTGAGTCAGGGGGGTATGGGGAGAAGGCAGGAACGGGGTACTGATTGAGAATAATCAGCCATGATCACATTGAATGACGGTGCTGGCTCGAAGGGTCGAATGGCCACCTCCTGCACCTATTGTCTATTGTCTATTGTCTATTGTCTATTCACTGCCCTCTGACTAAAGAAATTCCTCCTCATCTCCTTCCTAAAGGAACGTCCTTTAATTCTGAGGCTGTGCCCTCTGGTCCTAGACTCTCCCACTGGTGGAAACATCCTCTCTACATCCACTCTATCCAAGCCGCTCACTATTCGTGAATCAATGTACACCTATCCATGTTCTCCACAGATGCTGCCTGACCCGCTGAGTTACTCCAGCACTCTGTGAAACGTCACGTATCCATGTTCTCCACAGATGCTGCCTGACCCGCTGAGTTACTCCAGCACTCTGTGAAACAACACCTATCCATGTTCTCCACAGATGCTGCCTGACCCGCTGAGTTTAGTTTAGTTTCGTTTTATGAGAGAGAAACAAGACCTCTTGTCCACCGACCAGAGATCCCTGCACATTGACACTACTCTACCCTACTGGCACCAGAGACATAATCATTTCACCTTTAACATTTAAACCAAGCCAGTTAACTTGCAAACCCGCACGTCTTTGGAGTGTGGGAGCAAACCGGAGCGCCCGGAGAAAACCCACGCAGGACACGGGAAGAACGTACAAACCCCACGCTGACAGCGCCCCTGGTCGGGATCGAACCCAGGTCTCTGGCGCGGTACGCCAGTACTTTGTGTCCTTAAATATGATAAGTACTCATTTTCTGAGCTAATGACTATTCGTGAATCTGCGCAGTCTTACGTTTCAGTGGCAAGCGCTCAGTAGGAGGACAGAAGGAACGGTTTAAGGACTGCCTCAATGTGTCCCTCAAAGACTTGGACATCAACCTCAGCACTTGGGAGTCTCTTGCTGTGGACCGTCCAACCTGGCGTAGCAAGCTCACCACAGGAGCCCGTGCAGCAGAGAACGGACGCACTGCAGAGGCCCAGAGGAAACGCACCGCGCGCAAGGCCCGGGCTACCTCCACTTCCACTGCAGCACCCATCCACTTGTGTCCTACGTGTGGGCGTGCCTTCCAATAGACAATAGGTGCAGGAGGAGGCCATTCGGCCCTTCGAGCCAGCACCGCCATTCAATGTGATCATGGCTGATCATTCTCAATCAGTACCCCGTTCCTGCCTTCTCCCCATACCCCCTGACTCCGCTATCCTTAAGAGCTCTATCCAGCTCTCTCTTGAATGCATTCAGAGAATTGGCCTCCACTGCCTTCTGAGGCAGAGAATTCCACAGATTCACAACTCTCTGACTGAAAAAGTTTTTCCTCATCTCAGTTCTAAATGGCCTTCCCCTTATTCTTAAATTGTGGCCCCTTGTTCTGGACTCCCCCAACATTGGGAACATGTTTCCTGCCTCTAACGTGTCCAACCCCTTAATAATCTTATACGTTTCGATAAGACCCCCTCTCATCCTTCTAAATTCCAGTATATACAAGCCTAGTAGCTCCAGTCTTTCAACATACGACAGTCCCGCCATTCCGGGAATTAACCTAGTGAACCTACGCTGCACGCCCTCAATAGCAAGAATATCCTTCCTCAAATTTGGAGACCAAAACTGCACACAGTACTCCAGGTGCGGTCTCACTAGGGCCCTGTACAACTGCACACAGTACTCCAGGTGCGGTCTCACTAGGGCCCTGTACAACTGCACACAGTACTCCAGGTGCGGTCTCACTAGGGCCCTGTACAACTGCACACAGTACTCCAGGTGCAGTCTCACTAGGGCCCTGTACAACTGCAGAAGGACCTCTTTGCTCCTATACTCAACGGATTGGCCTCACCAGTCACTTCCGGACCCACAGTCACCAATCCTCCAACTGGAAGTTAAGTCATGGTCATCTTCCAACCCGAAGGACGAACAACAACAACAACAACAACAACAACAACAACAACAACAGCAACAGCAACAACAACAACGTTGACCACAGAGTTTCCAGCACTCGGTTCCAGAGCGTTTGCGGATGATCCGTGTCACCGGGCCAACAGAGATCACGGTTTCTGAGAGTCCAACGGCACCGGAACGTTCCGTCCAGGGGCCGAGATGCCGGCCAGCAAAGTCGGCCTGGGTTAGCCAGAGATGGGAACGTATCTGTTGTCTCTGGCTGGGCCGGAGTTCCAGAGTCCAGGCGGTAGCGGGCAGATTCCATCCACGGAAGTCCCGATGAGGCCGAGATCGACTGCCTCACCCGGTCTAGGCCCCACGTATTCGGGGGGGGGGGGGTTTCCAAGGGCGCTCCCGTGATTTTGTCCGGATCAAAGGAGGTTGCTGGAAAATCGGTGGTTGAACTGTGTGTTTCGATGAAGTCTTAGATATTGGAAGTCTCTTATTCTCAACCTCTTTTCTTCGAACTTGTCTAGACTGGGTCGGAGATCGATACTGTGGTTCACCAGTGTCTCTCAGTTTGTGTTTGGAGTTGCTGTCGCATTCACCAACGATTATTACAGCTTCATCATTGTTCGATTCCTACTGGCCCTGGTATGTACAAACTATCCCGCACAGAGTCACAGGGACACAGAGACACAGGGACACAGAGACACAGAGACACAGAGTCACAGAGACACAGAGACACAGTCACAGAGACACAGAGACACAGAGACACAGAGACACAGAGACACAGTCACAGAGACACAGGGACACAGAGACACAGGGACACAGAGACACAGAGACACAGGGACACAGAGACACAGAGACACAGAGACACAGAGACACAGAGACACAGAGACACAGAGACACAGTCACAGAGACACAGAGACACAGAGACACAGAGACACAGAGACACAGAGACACAGGGACACAGAGACACAGAGACACAGAGACACAGAGACACAGAGACACAGAGACACAGAGACACAGAGACACAGGGACACAGAGACACAGGGACACAGAGACACAGAGACACAGGGACACAGAGACACAGAGACACAGAGACACAGAGACACAGGGACACAGAGACACAGAGACACAGAGACACAGGGACACAGAGACACAGAGACACGGAGACACGGAGACACAGAGACACAGGGACACAGAGACACAGAGACACGGAGACACAGAGACACAGTCACAGAGACACAGAGACACAGGGACACAGAGACACAGAGACACAGAGACACAGAGACACAGGGACACAGAGACACAGAGACACAGGGACACAGAGACACAGAGACACAGAGACACAGTCACAGAGACACAGAGACACAGAGACACAGAGACACAGAGACACAGTCACAGAGACACAGAGACACAGAGACACAGAGACACAGAGACACAGAGACACAGAGACACAGAGTCACAGAGACACAGTCACAGAGACACAGAGACACAGAGACACAGAGACACAGAGACACAGAGACACAGAGACACAGAGACACAGAGACACAGAGACACAGAGACACAGAGACACAGAGACACAGAGACACAGAGACACAGAGACACAGTCACAGAGACACAGAGACACAGAGACACAGAGACACAGAGACACAGAGACACAGGGACACAGAGACACAGAGACACAGAGACACAGAGACACAGAGACACAGAGACACAGGGACACAGAGACACAGAGACACAGAGACACGGAGACACAGAGACACAGTCACAGAGACACAGAGACACAGAGACACAGAGACACAGAGACACAGAGACACAGAGACACAGTCACAGAGACACAGAGACACAGAGACACAGAGACACAGAGACACAGAGACACAGAGACACAGAGACACAGAGACACAGGGACACAGAGACACAGAGACACGGAGACACGGAGACACAGAGACACAGGGACACAGAGACACAGAGACACGGAGACACAGAGACACAGTCACAGAGACACAGAGACACAGAGACACAGAGACACAGAGACACAGTCACAGAGACACAGGGACACAGAGACACAGAGACACAGAGACACAGAGACACAGAGACACAGAGACACAGGGACACAGAGACACAGAGACACAGAGACACGGAGACACAGAGACACAGAGACACAGGGACACAGAGACACAGAGACACAGAGACACAAAGACACAGGGACACAGAGACACAGAGACACAGAGACACGGAGACACAGAGACACAGAGACACAGAGACACAGAGACACAGGGACACAGAGACACAGAGACACAGAGACACAGAGACACAAAGACACAGGGACACAGAGACACAGAGACACAGGGACACAGAGACACAGAGACACAGAGACACAGGGACACAGAGACACAGAGACACGGAGACACGGAGACACAGAGACACAGGGACACAGAGACACGGAGACACGGAGACACGGAGACACAGAGACACAGGGACACAGAGACACAGAGACACAGAGACACAGAGACACAGGGACACAGAGACACAGAGACACAGAGACACGGAGACACAGAGACACAGAGACACAGAGACACAGAGACACAGAGACACAGAGACACAGAGACACAGAGACACAGAGACACAGAGACACAGAGACACAGAGACACAGAGTCACAGAGTCACAAAGACACAGAGACACAGAGTCACAGAGTCACAGAGTCACGGAGACACGGAGACACGGGGACACAGAGACACACAGAGACACAGAGTATCACAGAGACACAGAGACACAGAGACACAGAGACACGGGGACACGGGGACACGGGGACACAGAGACACGGGGACACGGGGACACAGAGACACGGGGACACGGGGACACAGAGACACACAGAGACACAGAGACACAGAGACACAGAGTCATAGAGTCACAGAGACACAGAGTCATAGAGTCACAGAGACACAGAGTCATAGAGTCACAGAGACACAGAGACACAGAGACGCAGTCTCTGGCCCTAGCGGGTGTAGGACAGTGTTAATGTGCGGGGATCGCTGGTCGGTGTGGGCCCAAGGGCCTGTTTCCGCACGTAAAGTTGTCGCCGGGACTATCCTGTGTAGGTCAGTGCTAGTGTGCAGGGATCGATGGTCAGCGTAGACTCGGTGGGCCAAAAGGGCCTGTTTCATTAAACTAAACTAAACAGAGTGGTGCAGCTGGTAGAGCTACTGCCTCACGGCACCACAGACCCGGACCACGTGGGTTTCCTCCAGGTGTTCCGGCTACTTCCCACACCCGCGATGACTCGCGGGGGTGTAGGTTTATTGCCTTCTGTAAATTGCCTCCAGTGTGTGTTGGGAGTGGATAGACAATAGACAGTAGACAATAGGTCGGCCCTTCGAGACAGCACCGCCATTCAATGTGATTATGGCTGATCATTCTCAATCAGTACCCCGTTCCTGCCTTCTCCCCATACCCCCTGACTCCGCTATCCTTAAGAGCTCTATCTAGCTAACAGGTGCAGGAGGAAGCCATTCAGCCCTTCAAGCCAGCACCGCCATTCAATGTGATCATGGCCTTCATAACAAGAGGAGTTGAGTATAGGAGCAAAGAGGTCCTTCTGCAGTTGTACAGGGCCCTAGTGAGACCGCACCTGGAGTACTGGGTGCAGTTTTGGTCTCCAAATTTGAGGAAGGATATTCTTGCTATTGAGGGCGTGCAGCGTAGGTTTACTAGGTTAATTCCCGGAATGGCGGGACTGTCATATGTTGAAAGACTGGAGCGACTAGGTTTGTATACACTGGAATTTAGAAGGATGAGAGGGGATCTTATCGAAACGTATAAGATTATTAAAGGGTTGGACACGTTAGAGGCAGGAAACATGTTCCCAATGTTGGGGGAGTCCAGAACCAGGGGCCACAGTTTAAGAATAAGGGGTAGGCCATTTAGAACAGAGATGAGGAAAAACTTTTTTAGTCAGAGAGTTGTGAATCTGTGGAATTCTCTGCCTCAGAAGGCAGTGGAGGCCAATTCTATGAATACATTCAAGAGGGAGCTAGAAAGAGCTCTTAAGGATAGCGGAGTCAGGGGGTATGGGGAGAAGGCAGGAACGGGGTACTGATTGAGAATGATCAGCCATGATCACATTGCATGGCGGTGCTGGCTCGAAGGGCCGAATGGCCTCCTCCTGAACCTATTGTCTATTGTCTATTCTCAATCAGTACCCCGTTCCTGCCTTCTCCCCATAGGATGAGAAAGTGGGACAACACAGAACTAGTGTGAACTGGTGGCCGAAGGTCAGTGGCCACTCAGTGGCAGTAATAATATTTATAAGTTCAAGGAGCAGAATGAGGCCATTCGGACCATCAACTCTACCCCGCCATTCAATCACGGCTGATCTGTCTCTCCCTCTCAACCCCATTCTCCTGCCTTCTCCCCGTAACCCCTGACACCCGCACTAATCAAGATTCTGTCAATCTCCGCCTTAAAAATGTCCGCTGACTTGTGGCCTCCACAGCCGTGTGTGGCAATGAATTCCACAGATTCACCACCCTCTAACGAAAGAAATTCCTCCTCATCTCCTTCCTAAAGGAACATCCTTTAATTCTGAGACTGTGGCCTCTAGTCCTAGCCTCTCCCACCGGTGGAAACATCCTCTCCACATCCACTCTATCCAAGCCTTTCACTATTCTGTACGTTTCAATGAGGTCCCCACCTCATCCTTCTAAACTCCAGCGAGTACAGGCCCAGTGCGACAAACGCTCAACATATGTTAACCCACTCGTTCCTGGGATCGTTCTTGTAAACCTCCTCTGGACCCTCTCCAGAGTCAGCACATCCTTCCTCAGATGTGGGGCCCAAAACTGCTCACAGTCCTCCAGATGCGGCCTGACCAGCGCCTTGTCGAGCCTCAGCACTACACCCCTGTTTTGTATTTTCTATCCCTCTCAAAATAAATGCTGGCATTGCGTTTGCATTCTTTAGGAATCCTGCACCAGCATTCCCAAGTCCCTCTGCACCTCCGGCTTCTGGAATCTCTCCCCATTTAAAAATAGTCTACGCCTTTACTCCTGCTACCAAAATGCTCGACTCCGCACATTGCTACACTATATTCCACGACTCCACACATTGCTACACTATATTCTATCTGTCACTTCTCTGCCCACTCTCCCAACCCGTCCAAGTCCTTCTGCAGAGTCCCTGCTTTCTCTACACTGCCTGCCCCTCCACCTGTCATATCATATATCATATATACACAGCCGGAAACAGGCCTTTTCGGCCCACCAAGTCCGCGCCGCCCAGCGATCCCCGCACATTAACACTATCCTACACACACTAGGGACAATTTTTACATTTACCCAGCCAATTAACCTACATACCTGTACGTCTTTGGAGTGTGGGAGGAAACCGAAGATCTCGGAGAAAACCCACGCAGGTCACGGGGAGAACGTACAAACTCCTTACAGTGCAGCACCCGTAGTCAGGATCGAACCTGAGTCTCCGGAGCTGCATTCGCTGTAAAGCAGCAACTCTACCGCTGCACTACCGTGCCGCCCTGTCTTAGCATCATCCGCAAACTTGGCCCCTAAGCCTTCAATCCCTTTATTGATCAGCCATGATCACATTAGACAATAGACAATGGACAATGGACAATAGGTGCAGGAGGAGGCCATTCGGCCCTTCGAGCCAGCACCGCCATTCAATGTGATCATGGCTGATCATTCTCAATCAGTTCTCCGTTCCTGCCTTCTCCCCATACCGCCTGACTCCACTATCCTTAAGAGCTCTATCTAGCTCTCTCTTGAATGTATCCAGAGAATTGGCCTCCACTGCCTTCAGAGGCAGAGAATTCCACAGATTCACAACTCTCTGAGTGAAAAAGGTTTTTCCTCATCTCCGTTCTAAATGGCTGGCTCGAAGGGCCGAATGGCCAACTCCTTGCACCTATTGTCTATTGCCTATTGTCTTATCTTTACTCAAGTTATGAATGAATTGTAAATAGATCAAGAAATGGTAGGGATAATAAAGGCGGATTAGTAAATGCCAGGAGGGAATTTTACTTATTAGTTATACTTGTGGAGGTTTATTACATTTTCTGATGGTGTATAAGGAGCAGGCAAGGAAGATGTGGTAATGGTACTATTTTTGGATTTTCAAAAGCCCGTCAGTCGGAGCTGGTTGCTAGGCTCCTGAAGAAGGCTGGTGGTGTTAGAGGCAAGTTAACAGGGAGACAGATGGTGGTTATGGATTGCTCCTTAGACTGGAATATCTGGGCAGCAGTCCCCCACAGGTTTTGCTTCAGTGACATCAATGTCTCATTTTACAGTAACCATTCAGACGTTGGACTTGAAGAACAGGGCTCCTCAGGCTAAGGATGACCCGAGCCGGGTAAATCCCCCCACGCATTTACAAACCGGTAATAGTCATCGGGTGTAGGAAGGAACTGCAGATGCTGGTTTAAACTGAAGACAGGCACAAAATGCTGGAGTAACTCAGCGGGTCATAGAAACATAGAAACATAGACAAGAGGTGCAGGAGTAGGCCATTCGGCCCTTCGAGCCTGCACCGCCATTCAATATGATCATGGCTGATCATCCAACTCAGTAACCTGTACCCGCCTTCTCTCCATACCCCCTGATCCCTTTAGCCACAAGGGCCACATCTAACTCCCTCTTAAATATAGCCAATGAACTGGCCTCAACTACCTTCAGTGGCAGAGAATTCCACAGACTCACCACTCTCTGTGTGAAGAAATGTTTTCTCATCTCGGTCCTAAAAGACTTCCCCCTTATCCTTAAGCTGTGACCCCTGGTTCTGGACTCCCCCAACATCGGGAACAATCTTCCCGCATCTAGTCTGGCAGCGTCTCTGGAGAGAGGGAATGGGGGACGTTTCGGGCCGAGACCCTTCTTCAGACCTGATGTCAGGGGAAAAGGAGATGCATAGATCAGGAAGTATCAGGTGTGAAAACGCGACAAAGGGGATGGAGATCGAGGGAAATGTCGAATAGATCATTGTTGGTCGGGAGAAGGTGACAACAAAGCAAACAGAGATAAAAGTTAGTCGGAGACAGGCAGACTGGTCGGAGAATCGGGAAGTGGAGGGAATGGAGAGAGAGGGAAAGCAAGGGCTATAGACAATAGACAATAGGTGCAGGAGGAGGCCATTCGGCCCTTCCAGCCAGCACCGCCATTCAATGTGATCATGGCTGATCATTCTCAATCACTACCCCGTTCCTGCCTTCTCCCCATACCCCCTGACTCCACTATCCTTAAGAGCTCTATCTAGCTCTCTCTTGAATGCATTCAGAGAATTGGCCTCCACTGCCTTCTGAGGCAGAGAATTCCACAGATTCACAACTCTCTGACTGAAAAAGTTTTTCCTCATCTCCGTTGTAAATGGCCTACCCCTTATTCTTAAACTGTGGCCCCTTGTTCTGGACTCCCCCAACATTGGGAACATGTTTCCTGCCTCTAACGTGTCCAACCCCTTAATAATCTTATACGTTTCGATAAGATCCCCTCTCATCCTTCTAAATTCCAGTGTATACAAGCCTAGTCGCTCCAGTCTTTCAACATTTGATAATCCCGCCATTCCGGGAATTAACCTAGTTAATCTACGCTGCACGCCCTCAATAGAAAGAATTGAAGTTGCTTGAAGTTAGAGAAGTCCAGTGTTCATAGCACTGGGGTGTAAACTACCCGAGCGAAATATGAGGTGCTGTTCCTCCAATTTGCGCTGGGCCTCACTCTGACAATGGAGGAGGCCCAGGAAAGAAAGGTCAGTGTGGGAGTGGGAGGGGGAGGTGAAGTGTTGAGTAACCATTCGGCCCATCAAGTCTACTCCGCCACTCAATCATGGCTGGTCTATCTTTCCCTCTCAACCCCAATCTCCTGTCTTCTCCCCGTTACCCCTGACACCCGCACTAATGGAGAATTCAGTTCATGAAGCCCCATCTAAGCTCATCCCATTTGCCTAAATTAGGTCCAGAACCCTCCAAACCTTCCCTTGGTTTAGTTATAGTTTAGCTCGGAGATGCAGGAATGGATACAAGCCCTTCGGCCCACCGAGTCCACACCAACTGTTGACAATAGTATATATATAGTACATACTAGACGACCCGTGGACCCGTTGGGTTCCCGTTGTGACGCAAGATGAACACGGAAGTATTAAATCAAAACGGCAATCTCAAAATGGCGATCTCATCTTGGACATATATATATATATATATATATATATATATATATGTATGTTCCTGAATTGCAGCCAAAACTTGAACAAAACTTGACACTGCACACCGCAGGCGAATGGCGACTAAGGTGGGCCTAAAATTGTCGCGCTATCGTGTACCGTTTTGGCTGTAGTTCAGGAACAAACAAACAAACAAACAAGAGTTTTAGTATATAGATATAAATACATATGCACGCACGGATATACGTGTATATATAAGGGGGGGGATAGAACAAAGGAGGACCCAGAGTGGGGTAATTTGTAACTTTGTATGTGCCCTTTATGTGGCAACTCTTTGCATACCACAGGTGGCAATAAAATATTTAATTGTTCATTCATTTATTCTATATACACATATTTATACACACATATATATATATATATATAAAGATCTATATAACTATGAATATATATTTGTATTGTTTTTGTTTATTATGGAGTTTTACAGTGCTATGCTTACATAGAAACATAGAAAATAGGTTCAGGAGGAGGCCATTCGGCCCTTCGAGCCAGCGCCGCCATTCAATGTGATCATGGCTGATCATCAACAATCAATACCCCGTTCCTGCCTTCTCCCCACATCCCTTGACTCCGTTAGCCCGAATAGCTAAATCTAACTCTCTCTTGAAAACATCCAGTGACTTGGTCTCCATGGCCTTCTGTGGCAGAGAATTCCACATTTTATATGTTTCGATAAGATCCCCTCTCATCCTTCTAAATTCCAGTGAATACAAGCCCGGTCGACCCATTCTTTCATCATACGTCAGTCCTGCCATCCCGGGAATCAACCCAGTGAACCTACGCTGCACTCCCTCAATAGCAAAGATATATGTGATGCCCAGGGTTGCCAACTGTCCCTATTAGCAGGGACATCCCGTATATTGGGCTAAATTGGCTTGTCCCGTACGGGACCGCCCTTGTCCCGTATTAGGCCCGGGGGGGCCTGTAGGCCCGGACACTGTAGGGCCGGACACTGTAGGCCCGGACACTGTAGGGCCGGACACTGTAGGGCCGGACACTGTAGGCCCGGACACTGTAGGCCCGGACACCGCTGTAGGCCCAGACACTGTAGGCCCGGACACTGTAGGCCTGGACACTGTAGGCCCGGGGGCCACTGCAAGCCCGGACAGTGTAGGCCCGGAGGCCTGGGCGCCGCCTGACGGAGGTTGCGTGGCAACCCGCCTCCCGGCCCGGGCGGCCGCCATTGGTGGAGCGGGAGCACGTGGCCACTGGCTGGGTGAGGTGACGTGGGGCGCGGGGCGGTGACGTCACCCTTTGTCCCTTATTTGGGAGTGAGGAAGTTGGCAACCCTGGTGGTGCTGGTGTTCCATTGTTCCGTTGCGGGACACACCTCGACTGTTGGCCTGGATTGGATTGCTCCATGTTTGTCCGTCTCTCTGCTGCAGGTTGCCAGTGGCTACTTGGTGGTGGTCTTCGTCTACGTGACCGAATACACTGGGCTGAGGGCCCGCAGCTGGGCCTCCATGCACGTCCACGCCTACTTCGCCGTTGGCATCATGGTGGTGGCCTTGGTGGGCTTCCTGGTGAGGTCCTGGCGCCTCTACCAGCTCATCCTGTCCCTGGTGACTGTCCCCTTCATCTTCTGCTGCTGGCTGCTGCCCGAGACGCCCTGGTGGCTGCTAGCCAAGGGGAGGACGGAGGAGGTGCAGAAGCTGATCGACAGGATCGCCCGGTGGAACGGTGTCAAGATGCCCTGCCACCTCTCCGTCATGCAGATGAACGGCCCCGAGGAGTCGGCCGACAAGGAAGTGACCAACAATCACCGCGCCGCCAAGGGGAGGAACATTAGTATCCTGGACCTGTTCCGCACCTGTAACCTGGTGAAGAGGACAGTCACCATCTGGCTGGTCTGGTTCACGGGCAGTCTGGGCTACTACGTCAGCTCACTGGGCTCGGTCAACCTGGGCGGAAATGAATACCTCAACCTCTTCCTCGCAGGTAGGACCATATCTCCATGCAACACAGGCCATTCAATGTGATCATGGCTGATCATTCTCAATCAGTACCCCGTTCCTGCCTTCTCCCCATACCACCTGACTCCGCTATCCTTAAGAGCTTTATCCAGCTCTCTCGTGAATGCATTCAGAGAATTGGCCTCCACTGCCTTCTGAGGCAGAGAATTTAGAGGAATATAGGCCGAATTGGGCCCCATATCTGAGGAAGGATGTGCTGGCCCTGGAGAGGGTCCAGAGGAGGTTTACAATAAATGATCCTGCAGTTGTACAGGGCCCTAGTGAGACCGCACCTGGAGTACTGTGTGCAGTTTTGCTCTCCACGTGTGAGGAAGGACATTCTTGCTATTGAGGGCGTGCAGCGTAGGTTTACTAGGTTAATTCCCGGAATGGCAGGACTGTCATATGTTGAAAGACTGTAGCCACTAGGCTTGTATACACTGGAATTTAGAAGAATGAGAGGGGATCTTATCGAAACGTATAAGATTATTAAGGGGTTGGACACGTTAGAGGCAGGAAACATGTTCCCAATGTTGGGGGAGTCCAGAACAAGGAGCCACAGTTTAAGAATAAGGGGTAGGCCATTTAGAACTGAGATGAGGAAAAACTTTTTCAGTCAGAGAGTTGTGAATCTGTGGAATTCTCCGCCTCAGAAGGCAGTGGAGGCCAATTCTCTGAATGCATTCAAGAGAGAGCTAGATAGAGCTCTTAAGGATAGCGGAGTCAGGGGGTATGGGGAGAAGGCAGGAACGGGGTACTGATTGAGAATGATCAGCCATGATCACATTGAATGGTGGTGTTGGCTCGAAGGGCCGAATGGCCTCCTCCTGCACCTATTGTCTATTGTCTATTGTCATATAGATTCAGGATCAGTTCCTGTAGATTGGAGGGTAGCTAATGTTATCCCACTTTTCAAGAAAGGAGCGAGAGAGAAAACGTGGAATTACAGACCAGTTAGCCTGACTTCGGTGGTAGGGAAGATGCTGGAGTCAATTATTAAAGAGGTAATAACGGCGCATTTGGATAGCAGTAAAAGGATAAGTCCAAGTCAGCATGGATTTATGATGGGGAAATCATGCTAGACTAATCTTCTGGAATTTTTTGAGGATGTGACAAGTAAAATAGATGAAGGGGAGCCAGTGGATGTAGTGTATCTGGACTTTCAGAAAGCCTTTGATAAGGTCCCACACGGGAGATTGGTGAGCAAGATTAGAGCACATGGTATTGGGGGTAGAGTTTTGTCATGGATAGAAAATTAGTTGGCAGACAGGAAACAAAGAGTAGGAGTAAACTGGTCCTTTTCAGAATGGCAGGCAGTGGCGAGTGGAGTGCCGCAGGCTCGGTGTTGGGGGCGCAACTGTTTACCATATATATTAATGATTTGGATGATGGAATTGGTAACACTAGAACACTAGCAAGTTTGCAGATGACATAAAGCTGGGTGGCAGTGTGAACTGTGAAGAGGATGTTAGGAGGTTGCAGGGTGACCTGGACAGGTTGAGTGAGTGGGCAGATGCGTGGTAGATGCTGTATAATATAGAATAATGTGAGGTTATCCACTTTGGCGGCAAAAACAAGGAGGCAGATTATTATTTCAATGGTGTCAGGTTAGGTAAGGGGGAGGTGCAGCGAGACCTGGGTGTCCTTGTACACCAGTCACTGAAAGTAGGCGTGCAGGTACAGCAGGCAGTGAAGAAAGGTAACGGCATGTTGGCCTTCATAACGAGAGGATTTGAGTGTAGGAGTAAAGAGGTTCTTCTGCACTTGTACAGGGCCCTGGTAAGACCACATCTGGAGTATTGTGTACAGTTTTGGTCGTCTAATTTGAGGAAGGACATCCTTGTAATTGAGGCAGTGCAGCGTAGGTTCACTAGATTGATCCCTGGGATGGCGGGACTGTCATATGAGGAAAGATTGAAAAGACTCGGCTTGTATTCACTTAAGTTTAGAAGGATGAGAAGGGACTGGACAGGCTAGATGCAGGAAAAATGTTCCCAATGTTCCCAATGTTGGGGGAGTCCAGAACCAAGGGCCACAGTCTTAGAATAAAGGGGAGGCCATTTAAAACTGAGGTGAGTAGGAACTTTTCCACCCAGAGAGTTGTGAATTTGTGGAATTCTCTGCCACAGAGGGCAGTGGAGGCCGAATCACTGGATGGACTTAAGAGAGAGTTAGATAGTGCTTTAGGGGCCAGTGGAATCAAGGGACATGGGGAGAAGGCAGGCACGGGTTACTGATTGTGGATAATCAGCCATGATCACAATGCATGGCGGGGCAGACTCGAAGGGCCGAATGGCCTCCTCCTCCACCTATTTTCCATGTTTCTATGTTTCTATATACGATTGTTAAGGGATTGGTCACGCTAGAGGCAGGAAACATGTTCCCAATGTTGGGGGAGTCCAGAACCAGGTGCCACAGTTTAAGAATAAGGGGCAAGCCATTTAGAACTGAGATGAGGAAAAACCTTTTTAGAGTTGTGAATCTGTGGAATTTTCTGTCTCAGTGGGCAGTGGAGGCCAATTCTCTGGATACTTTCAAGAGAGAGTTAAATAGAGCTCTTAATGATAGTGGAGTCAGGGGGTATGGGGAGAGGGCAGGAACGGGGTACTGATTGTGGATGATCAGCCATGATCACATTGAATGGCGGTGCTGGCTCGAAGGGCTGAATGGCCTACTCCTGCACCTATCGTCTATTGTCTATTGAGAACATGGATAGCTGACGTTTCACAGAGTGCTGGATGAGAGGGAATCTTATCGAGATGTATAAAATTATAAACGGACTGGACAAGCTCCTATACTCAACTCCTCTTGTCATGAAGGCCAACATGCCATTAGCTTTCTTTACTGCCTGCTGTACCTGCATGCTTATTTTAAGTGACTGATGAACAAGAATACCCAGATCTCTTTGTACTAACTTGACACCATTCAGATAATAATCTGCCTTCCTATTCTTACCACCAAAGTGGATAACCTCACATTTATCCACATTAAACTGCATCTGCCATGCATCCGCCCACTCACACAACCTGTCCAAGTCACCCTGCATCCTCATAGCATCTTCCTCACAGTTCACACTGCCACCCAGCTTTGTATCATCTGCAAATTTGCTAATGGTACTTTTAATCCCTTCATCCAAGTCGTTAATGTATATTGTAAATAGCTGCGGTCCCAGCACCGAGCCTTGCGGTACCCCACTAGTCACTGCCTGCCATTCTGAAAGGGACCTGTTAATCCCCACTCTTTGTTTCCTGTCTGCCAACCAATTTTCTATCCATGTCAGTACCCTACCCCCAATACCATGTGCTCTAATGTTCCCCACTAATCTCCTATGTGGGACCTTGTCAAAGGCTTTCTGAAAGTCCAGAGATGTTGCCTGACCCGCTGAGTTACTCCAACATTCTGTGAAACGTCACCTATCCCTGTTCTCCACAGATGCTGCCTGACCCGCTGAGTTACTCCAGCACTTGTGGGCTTTTTTGTAAACCAGCATCTGCAGATCCTTGTATCCCATCAAGTTAAACTAATCTCCTCTGCCGGCACATGATCCATATTTCTCCATTCCCTGCCTATCCCTGTGACAATCCTTTTCTCTCTTAAACACCACTATCGTTAAATGTCTTGAATTTACAAAAGGTAAAGGGGTTGGACACGTTAGAGGCAGGAAACATGTTCCCAATGTTGGGGGGAGTCCAGAACCAGGGGCCACAGTTTAAGAATAAGGGGTAGGCCATTCAGAACTGAGATGAGGAAAAACTTTTTCAGTCAGAGAGTTGTGAATCTGTGGAATTCTCTGCCTCAGAAGGCAGTGGAGGCCAATTCTCTGAATGCATTCAAGAGAGAGCTAGATAGAGCTCTTAATGACAGCGGAGTCAGGGGGTATGGGGAGAAGGCAGGAACGGGGTACTGATTGAGAATGATCAGCCATGATCACATTGAATGGCGGTGCTGGCTCGAAGGGCCGAATGGCCTCCTCCTGCACCTATTGTCTATTGTCTCTACTACACTCTGTGAAGAGTTCTCTTCATTATTGGCACTGTCCATCGTTCTTTACTTGAACCTTAAATTAGGTTGCTAAACCATTGGCAATTTCCCAACTTTATTCTCAACTGAAATCATTGTTTATATTAGAAGGCAAGGATGATCAGTTAATATTCCCTTTAGCGTAGCAATTTGGCAGTACTTAATTACAGTTAATTCAGTCGCATAATTAGCAAAAGATTTTGCTTCTAATACACGCACCAAAATTACAGCAAAGAGGTTGTTTAATTTTGCATTACGGATGCAAAGATTTGTAAAGATTTAAATACCATCCAGCGCTCAGACAGCATGTAATAACAATTGCAAATGCTGGAGAACTCAGCAGGTTTGGCAGCATCTCCAGAGAACATTTCTGACAACATCCTCTCCACATCCACTCTATCCAAGCCTTTCACTGTTCAATCAGGTCCCCCCCCTCATCCTTCTGAACTCCAGCGAGCACAGGCCCAGTGACGTCAAATGCTCATCGTCATAGGTTAACCCACTCATTCCTAGGATCATTTATTGTAATCCTCCTCTGGACCCTCTCCAGGGCCAGCACATCCTTCCTCAGATACGGGGCCCAATCTGGCCTATATTCCTCTCAACCTACCCGATCCATGTATCCTGCACCTGTTTTCTATGTTTCTATGTTTCTATATACGATTATTAGGGGGTTGGACACGTTAGAGGCAGGAAACATGTTCCCAATGTTGGGGGAGTCCAGAACAAGGGGCCACAGTTTAAGAATAAGGGGTAGGCCATTTAGAACTGAGATGAGGAAAAACTTTTTCAGTCAGAGAGTTGTGAATCTGTGGAATTCTCTGCCTCAGAAGGCAGTGGAGGCCAATTCGCTGAATGCATTCAAGAGAGAGCGAGATAGAGCTCTTAAGGATAGCAGAGTCATGGGGTATGGGGAGAAGGCAGGAACGGGGTACTGATTGAGAATGATCAGCCATGATCACATTGAATGGCGGTGCTGGCTCGAAGGGCCAAATGGCCTCCTCCTGCACCTATTGTCTATTGTCTATTGTATCTGGGTCTCTGGCGCTGTAACGCAACAACTCAGCCAGTAAGGAGGGTGAATGGAATGCTAGTATTTACTTTGAGAGAGCTACAATACAAAAATACAGGGATGTAATGCTGAGGCTCTGTAAGGCAAAGGTCAGGCCACAGTTGGGGTATTGTGAGCAGTTTTGGGCCCCATATCTGTGGAAGGGTGGAATTCCCCATATTTGTGGAATTCTCTGCCGCAGAAGGCAGCGGAGGCCAATTCACTGGATGAATTTAAAAGAGAGTTAGATAGAGCTCTAGGGGCTAGTGGAATCAAGGGATATGGGGAGAAGGCAGGCACGGGTTACTGATTGTAGACGATCGGCCATGATCACAACGAATGGCGGTGCTGGCTCGAAGGGCCAAATGGCCTCCTCCTGCACCTAGTTTCTATGTTTCTATGAACCTGAGGGGCAACCTTTTCATTCAGAGGATAGTGGGTGTATGGAACGAGCTGCCAGAGGAGGCAGGCACTATAACAACATTTTAAAAACATTTGGATAGGTACATGGATCAGTTTTCCATGTGGGATGACTCATGTCCTTTATGTTTTAAATGTTATGGCTTCACAATCCACAAAATACAAAGCAAACCCTGATGAAAATAAATATTATCTGTTAACAAACAACTTCAGTTCTAGACAGTAAGAACATTTTACCCTGGGTGGAATTGTCTGACTGTAGCCCCTGGTTTTGGACTCCCCCAACATTGGGAACATTTTTCCTGCATCTAGCTTGTCCAGTCCTTTTATAATTTTATACGTCTCTATAAGATCCCCTCTCGTCCTTCTAAACTCCAGTGAATACAAGCCCAGTCTTTCCAATCCTTCCTCATATGACAGTCCCGCCATCCCGGGGGATTAACCTGGCGAACCTACGCTGCACTGCCTCAATAGCAAGGACGTCCTTCCTCAAACTAGGAGACCAAAGCACGCCAGGAAAGTTACTAAGTGGGACTTCGTCTAGGCCACGTGAACATCCCTTGAGAAACTGTCGTTACCCACCCAGAGTGAAGAGCCAAGAGCGTTTGATTATGTCTGTGTTGAAGCAAACAATGAAATTCTTAGACAGACACAGAGTTCTGGAGTAACTCAGCGGGACAGGCAGCATCTCTGGAGAGAAGGGATGGCAGGCGTTTCGGGTCGAGACCCTTTTTCAGACCCTTCTTCATCTTCTTGGGTGTAACCCAGCATCTGCAGCTCCCCCCTGCACAACGACGTGATTACTTGTGATTGTTCCCGATGTTGGGGAAGTCCAGAACAAGGGGTCACAGTTTAAGGATAAGGGGGAAGTCTTTTAGGACCGAGATGAGAACGTTTTTTTTCACACAGAGTGGTGAATCTGTGGAATTCTCTGCCACAGAAGGTAGTTGAGGCCAGTTCATTGGCTATATTTAAGAGGGAGTTAGATGTGGCCCTTGTGGCTAAAGGGATCAGGGGGTATGGATAACAGAGCTTTATTTGTCATTCGGTACCGAAGTACCGAACGAAACTACATAGCAGTCATAGAAAAAAAGAACACAAGACACATAGCCCCAACACAAACGTCCATCACAGTGGCTCCAAACACCCCCTCACTGTGATGGAGGCAACAAAACTTCCACTCTCTTCCCCCCCGCGCCCACGGACAGACAGCTCGTCCCCGACCGACCCGCACAGTCCCCGCAAGGGGATGGAAGTCCCTGCGGCCGAATAGCACCGGGCGCTGAAACGTCTCGCGGCCGAGCCGGGCGATGAAAGGCCCCGCGACCAAGCCTTGCGCAGCTAAGTCCTGTGGTCGAGCCGCACCAGCGATGAAAAGTCCCGCGGCCGAGCTGCACCGGGCACTGTTAAGTCCAGCGGTCAAGCCGCACCGGGCGATGTAAAGTCCAGCGGCCGAGCCGCACCGGGCGATGTAAAGTCCAGCGGCCGAGCCGCACCGGGCGATGTTAGGCCCCGCAGCCGAGCCGCACCCCGCGCCGTGAGGAAGAGAAAAGTTTCCCCCACCCCCCCCCCCCCCACACATACACAACCAAAATAAAATACAAAAACCATCCCAACACCGACACACAACAAAAAAAAAGGAAAAAAGACGAACAGACTGTTAGCGAGCCGCTGCCGTTAGGCGCCGGCACTTCCGCAGGTACGGGAGAGAAGGCAGGTACGGGATACTGAGTTGGATGATCAGCCATGATCATATTGAATGGCGGTGCAGGCTTGAAGGGTCGAATGGCCTACTCCTGCACCTATGTTTCTATGTTTCTATGTTTGGTTGCACTGTTCCGTGCTGGGATGCAGCGTTTCGTCTAAAGCTGTCTCGGGATTCGAGGGCAGCACATTGAGGGCCTACGATTTAGGAGGCTGTTGTCAGGCCTCGTGGGGCTGGGCTACCTCAGGGCCTGGTGGAGAGGTTGTGCAGGCTATACGTTATTCCTTGCAGAGCAGGAGGATGACCTTACAGAGGTGTATATAGGTTCACGAGAGGATCAGACAGGGTAAACGCTCAGTTTTTTACGCTGAGTGGGGGAATCAAGAACCAGAGGACACAGGTTTGAGGTGAGGGGGAGGAAAGATTGATAGAGGCACCCGAGGGGCAACTTATTTTACACAAAGGGCGGTAGGTATATGGAACGAGCTGCCTTAGGTGAGGCAGGGACCATCACAACATTTAAAAGATACATGGATCGGGTAGGTTGAGAGGAATATAGGCCAGATTGGGCCCCGTATCTGAGGAAGGACATGCTGGCCCTGGAGAGGGTCCAGAGGAGGTTTACAATAAATGATCCCAGGAATGAGTGGGTTAACCTATGACGATGAGTATTTGACGTCACTGGGCCTGTGCTCGCTGGAGTTCAGAAGGATGACGGGGGGGGGACCTGATTGAACTGTGAAACCATTGGATAGAGTGGATGTGGAGAGGATGTTGTCAGAAATGTTCTCCAGAGATGCTGCCGAACCTGCTGAGTTCTCCAGCATTTGCAATTGTTATTACGTGCCGCCTTACATACTGGATTTTATTTACATTTTTACAAATTCTTGCATTCTTAATGTAAATTAAAGAACCTCTTTGCTGTACTTTTGGTACTTGTATTAGAAGCAAAATCTTTTGTTAATTATGCGACTGAATTAGCTGCCAACTTAACTAAGTACTGCAACGCTAAAGGGCATGTTATATGATCATCCTTACCTTCTGATATAAACAATAATGTCAGTTGCGGATAAATTGGGGAAATTGCCAATGGCTTAGCAGCCTAATTTAAGGCACATGGTGCCAAGCTGAACTGGTCATACCTGCCTGCACATGACCCATATCTTCTTTAAAGAAGGGATATGGGTCACGTGGAGGCAGATAAGATCAGTTCAGCTTGGCACCATGTTCAGCACGGAGATTGTGGGCCGAAGGGCCTGTTCCTGTGCTGTCATGTTCTGTGTTCTGGAATGGAGCCTTTAGAATCACAGAGAGTCGTGCAGCACGATAACAGGCCCCATGGGCCAATGCGTCCACGCCAACTATCTCCAGAGTCCAACTTGACCACATTTGGTCTCTACCCCTCCACACCCTGTCCTATCCATGTACCCCTGTTGGACATCACTCTGAGGTGAGGTAATGATCTCGAAACAAGCCCAAAGCTCCCATTTCTGATCCAGCCGGTGGAAACTTCCCTTCCAGATGGAAACGTTCCATCAGTTCATGCTCTTGGGTCATAGGAGCAGAATAAGGCCACTCGGCCCATCAAGTTTACACCGCCATTCAGTCATGGCTGATCTATCTCTCCCTCCTAACCCCATTCTCCTGCCTTCTCTCCATAACCCCACACACCCGTACTAATCAAGAATCTATCTATCTCTGCCTTAAAAATATCCATAGAAGTGGCCTCCACAGCCGTCTGTGGCAATGAATTCCACAGATTCACCACCCTCTGACTGAAGAAATTCCTCCTCATTTCCTTTCTAAAGGTACGTCCTTTTATTCTGAGGCTGTGACCTCTAGTGCTGGACTCTCCCACCAGTGGAAACATCCTCTCCACATCCACTCTATCCAGGCCACTCACGATTCCGTAGGTTTCAATGAGGTCCCCCTCATCCTTCTAAACTCCAGCGAGTACAGGCTGACAAATGTTAACAATCATTAGTCATAGAGTCATAGAATGATACAGTGTGGAAACAGGCCCTTCGGCCCAACTCGCCCACACCGGCCAACAATGTCCCAGCTACCCTAGTCCCACTTGCCTGCGCTTGGTCCATATCCCTCCAAACCTGTCCTATCCATGTACCTGTCTAACTGTTTCTTAAACGATGGGATAGTCCCAGCCTCAACTACCTCCTCTGGCAGCTCGTTCCATACACCCACCACCCTCTGTGTGGAAAAGGTACCCCTCGGATTCCTATTAAATCTTTTCCCCCTTCACCTTGAACCTGGTCCTCGATTCCCCTACTCTGGGTAAAAGACTCTGTGCGTCTACCCGATCTATTCCTCTCATGATTTTGTACACCTCTATAAGATCTCCCCTCATCCTCCTGCGCTCCATGGAATAGAGACCCAGCCTGCTCAACCTCTCCCTGTAGCTCACACCCTCTAGTCCTGGCAACATCCTCGTAAATCTTTTCTGAACCCTTTCAGGCTTGACGACATCTTTCCTGTAAACACGGTGCCCAGAACTGAACACAATATTCTAAATGTGGTCTCCCCAACGTCTTATTCTTGGGATCGTTCTCGTAAACCTCCTCTGGACCCTCTCCAGAGCCAGCACACCCTTCCACAGATATGGGGCCCAAAACTGCTCACAATATTCCATCTGCGGTCAGACCAGTGCCTTACAGAGCCTCAGCATTACATCCCTGTTCTTGTATCGTAGCGCTCTCAAAATACTGGAAGACAGAGGATTGGGACTCTTTTAAAGAGCAACAAAAGTTAACTAAAAAGGCAATACGGGGAGAAAAGATGAGGTACGAGGGTAAACTAGCCAATAATATAAAGGAGGATAACAAAAGTTTTTTTAGGTACGTGAAGAGGAAAAAAATAGTCAAGGCAAATGTGGGTCCCTTGAAGACAGAAGCAGGGGAATTTATTATGGGGAACAAAGAAATGGCAGACGAGTTAAACCGTTACTTTGGATCTGTCTTCACTGAGGAAGATACACACAATCTCCCAAATGTTCTAGGGGCCGGAGAACCTAGGGTGATGGAGGAACTGAAGGAAATCCACATTAGGCAGGAAATGGTTTTGGGTAGACTGATGGGACTGAAGGCTGATAAATCCCCAGGGCCTGATGGTCTGCATCCCAGGGTACTTAAGGAGGTGGCTCTAGAAATAGTGGAAGCATTGGAGATCATTTTTCAATGTTCTATAGATTCAGGATCAGTTCCTGTGGATTGGAGGATAGCAAATGTTATCCCACTTTTTAAGAAAGGAGGGAGAGAGAAAACGGGTAATTATAGACCAGTTAGTCTGACATCAGTGGTGGGGAAGATGCTGGAGTCAATTATAAAAGACAAAATTGCTGAGCATTTGGATAGCAGTAACAGGATCATTCCGAGTCAGCATGGATTTACGAAGGGGAAATCATGCTTGACAAATCTACTGGAATTTTTTGAGGATGTAACTAGGAAAATTGACAAGGGAGAGTCAGTGGATGTGGTGTACCTCGACTTTCAGAAAGCCTTCGACAAGGTCCCACATAGGAGATTAGTGGGCAAAATTAGGGCACATGGTATTGGGGGTAGGGTACTGACATGGATAGAAAATTGGTTGACAGACAGAAAGCAAAGAGTGGGGATAAATGGGTCCCTTTCGGAATGGCAGGCAGTGACCAGTGGGGTACCGCAAGGTTCGGTGCTGGGACCCCAGCTATTTACGATATACATTAATGACTTAGACGAAGGGATTAAAAGTACCATTAGCAAATTTGCAGATGATACTAAGTTGGGGGGTAGTGTGAATTGTGAGGAAGATGCAATAAGGCTGCAGGGTGACTTGGACAGGTTGTGTGAGTGGGCGGATACATGGCAGATGCAGTTTAATGTAGATAAGTGTGAGGTTATTCACTTTGGAAGTAAGAATAGAAAGGCAGATTATTATCTGAATGGTGTCAAGTTAGGAGGAGGGGGAGTTCAACGAGATCTGGATGTCCTAGTGCATCAGTCAATGAAAGGAAGCATGCAGGTACAGCAGGCAGTGAAGAAAGCCAATGGAATGTTGGCCTTCATAACAAGAGGAGTTGAGTATAGGAGCAAAGAGGTCCTTCTACAGTTGTACCGGGCCCTGGTGAGACCGCACCTGGAGTACTGTGTGCAGTTTTGGTCTCCAAATTTGAGGAAGGACATTCTTGCTATGGAGGGCGTGCAGCGTAGGTTCACTAGGTTAATTCCCGGAATGGCGGGACTGTCTTATGTTGAAAGGCTGGAGCGATTGGGCTTGTATACACTGGAATTTAGAAGGATGAGGGGGGATCTTATTGAAACATATAAGATAATTAGGGGATTGGACACATTAGAGGCAGATAACATGTTCCCAATGTTGGGGGGGTCCAGAACAAGGGGCCACAGTTTAAGAATAAGGGGTAGGCCATTTAGAACGGAGATGAGGAAGAACTTTTTCAGTCAGAGGGTGGTGAAGGTGTGGAATTCTCTGCCTCAGAAGGCAGTGGAGGCCAGTTCGTTGGATGCTTTCAAGAGAGAGCTGGATAGAGCTCTTAAGGATAGTGGAGTGAGGGGGTATGGGGAGAAGGCAGGAACGGGGTACTGATTGAGAGTGATCAGCCATGATCGCATTGAATGGCGGTGCTGGCTCGAAGGGCTGAATGGCCTACTCCTGCACCTATTGTCTATTGTCTATTGTCTATAAATCTGCGTTCGCCCTCCTTACTGGCGGCACGGTGGCGCAGCGGCAGAGTTGCTGCCTCACAGCGCCAGAGACCCAGATACGATCCTGACCACGGGTGCTGTCTGTCCAGAGTTGGTTCATTCTCCCCATGAGAAAGACTGGATAGACTGGGCTTGTACTCGCTGGAATTTAGAAGATTGAGGGGGGATCTTATAGAAACTTACAAAATTCTTAAGGGGTTGGACAGGCTAGATGCAGGAAGATTGTTCCCGATGTTGGGGAAGTCCAGAACAAGGGGTCACAGTTTAAGGATAAGGGGGAAGTCTTTTAGGACCGAGATGAGAAAGTTTTTTTTCACACAGAGAGTGGTAAATCTGTGGAATTCTCTGCCACAGAAGGTAGTTAAGGCCAGTTCATTGGCTATATTTAAGAGGGAGTTAGATGTGGCCCTTGTGGCTAAAGGGATCAGGGGGTATGGAGAGAAGGCAGGTACAGGTTACTGAGTTGGATGATCAGCCATGATCATATTGAATGGCGGTGCAGGCTCGAAGGGCTGAATGGCCTACTCCTGCACCTTGTTTCTATGTTTCTATGACCTGCGTGGAATTCCTCCGGTTTCCTCCCACATTCTGGACATTTGTAGGTTAATTGGCTTGGTATAAACGTAAATTGTCCCTCGTGTGCGTAGGATAGTGCTAACGTGTGGGGGACCCTGGTCGGCGTGGACTCGGTGGGCCGAAGGGCCTGTTGCCGTGCTGTAAACCTCTGCTGTAAACTAAACTAAACTAAGCTAAGCTAGCGATTCAACGTGGAAATGTACTTTTGGGAATCCTGCACCAGCACTCTGAAGTCCCATTTCTCTCCCCGATTCTGAATTCCTTCTGGGACAGACAGTGGAAACTTCCCTTCCAGGTGGACTTGTTCCCTGGAGGGTTTACGTTCATGAGAGCTGTTTGAACCTTAATGATCCCACCAAGTAAACAAGGTACTGAACTGGTTATGGAATCAATAAAACCTTGAAACAAAAACATGGTCACGGGTGTTTTAACCCAGACTTGTTTCTGAACATATTGAGGGGAATATTGCACAATTTGTTTTTAGAGATACAGCACGGAAACAGACTCTTCGACCAACTGGGTCCGTGCCGCCCAGCGATCCCCGCATATTAACACTATCCTACACACACTCGGGACAATCTACAATGATACCAGTCAACCTCCAAGCCAATTAACCTACAAACCTGTACGTCTTTGGAGGGTGGGAGAAAACCGAAGATCTCGGAGAAAACCCACGCAGGTCACGGGGAGAACGTACAAACTCCGTACAGACAGCGCCCGTAGTCGGGATGGAACCTGATGATACATTTGTTGCAGATGATACAAAGCTGGGTGGCAGTGTGAACTGTGAGGAAGATGCTATGAGGTTGCAGGGTGACTTGGACAGGTTGTGTGAGTGGGCGGATGCATGGCAGATGCAGTTTAATGTGGATAAATGTGAGGTTATCCACTTTGGTGGTAAGAATAGGAAGGCAGAGTATTATCTGAATGGTGTCAAGTTATGAACAGGGGACGTACAACGAGATCTGGGTGTCCTAGTGCATCAGCCACTGAAAGGAAGCATGCAGGTACAGCAGGCAGTGAAGAAAGCCAATGGAATGTTGGCCTTCATAACAAGAGGAGTTGAGTATAGGAGCAAAGAGGTCGTTCTGCAGTTGTGCAGGGCCCTGGTGAGACCGCACCTGGAGTACTGTGTGCAGTTTTGGTCTCCAAATTTGAGGAAGGATATTATTGCTATTGAGGGCGTGCAGCGTAGGTTTACTAGGTTAATTCCCGGAATGGCGGGACTGTCGTATGTTGAAAGACTGGAGCGACTTGGCTTGTATACACTGGAATTTAGGATGACAGGGGATCTTATCGAAACCTATAAGATTATTAAGAGGTTGGACACATTAGAGGCAGGAAACATGTTTGCAATGTTGGGGGAGTCCAGAACAAGGGGCCACAGTTTAAGAATAAGGGGTAGGCCATTTAGAACGGAGATGAGGAAAAACTTTTTCAGTCAGAGAGTTGTGAATCTGTGGAATTCTCTGCCTCAGAAGGCAGTGGAGGCCAATTCTCTGAATGCATTCAAGAGAGAGCTGGATAGAGCTCTTAAGGATAGCGGAGTCAGGGGGCACGGGGAGAAGGCAGGAACGGGGTACTGATTGAGAATGATCAGCCATGATCACATTGAATGGCGGTACTGGCTCAAAAGGCCGAATGGCCTATTCCTGCATCTATTGTCTATTGTCTAACCCGGGTCTCCGGCGCTGTGAGGCAGCAACTCAACCGCTGCGCCACCCACGACATTTTTGTTGGATTGTCTGACTGCCAGGATTTAATCAATGTAGAACATGTTCATAAGTCATAGGAGCAGAATTAGGCCATTCAGCCCATCGAGTCTACTCCGCCATTCACTGTCAACATAGAAGATAGGTGCAGGAGTAGGCCATTCGGCCCTTCGAGCCTGCACCGCCATTCAATATGATCATGTCTGATCATCCACAATCTGTACCCCGTTCCTGCCCACGCCCCATATCCCTAGATTCCGTTAACCCTAAGTGCTACATCTAACTCTCTCTCGAATACATCTAGATGTTATCTTGAAGGTAGACACAAAACGCTGGAGTAACTCAGCGGGTCGGTCAGCATCTCGGGAGAGAAGGAACGGGTGACATTTCGGGTCGAGACCCTTTTCCTAGATGTTATCTTGATGTCAGTTCCTTGATCAGAAATAGCTGCCCATTGAGGCCTTGACAGGAACAAAGTGACGGAGGATGACTTTGTTTCTTGAGAGAGTTTAGACCAGAAGGTGTAGTCATAAGGTCATAAGGAATAGGAGTAGAATTAAGCCATTCGGCCCATCAAATCTACCCCGCCACTCAATCATGGCTGATCTATCTCTCCCTCCTAACCCCATTGTCCTGCCTTCTCCCCGTAACCCCTGACACCTGTACTAATAGATCAGTGTAACTTGGGTTGCCAACTGTCCCGTATTAGCCGGGACATCCCGTATTTTGGGCTAAATAAGGGGTAGGCCATTTAGAACGGAGATGAGGAAAAACTTTTTCAGTCGGAGAGTTGTAAATCTGTGGAATTCCCTGCCTCAGAAGGCAGTGGAGGCCAATTCTCTGGATGCTTTCATGAGAGAGCTAGATAGAGCTCTTAAAGAGTTTTTCAAGAGAGAGGTAGATAGAGATCTTAAAGATAGCGGAGTCAGGGGCTATGGGGGAGAAGGCAGGAACGGGGTACTGATTGTGGATGATCAGCCATGATCACAGTGAATGGCGGTGCTGGCTTCGAAGGGCCGAATGGCCTCCTCCTGCACCTATTGTCCATTGTCCTCTGCCTGCACCTGATCCATTTCCATTACTAGAGGGCATTTCAAATACTAGAGGGCGCAGCTTTAAGGTGAGAGGAACAAAGTTCAAAGGAGATCTGGGGGGCAAAGTGTGCCTGGAATGTGGTGAGCGGGGTGGGGGTGGAGGGGGGTGGGTGGGGACAGGTACGTTAGTGGGATTAGTTAGGCACATGGATACGCAGGAAATGGAGGGGCTATGGGTAATGCACAGGTCAATAAGTGATGGTCTTGACATCATGTGTGGCACAGAGATTGTGGACTGAAGACCCTGTCACCTGGCGGACTGTTCAGGGCGGCACTGTGGTGCAGCGGGTGGAGCTGCTGCCTCACAGAGCCAGGGACTCCCCATACCCCCTGACTCCGCTATGCTTATGAGCTCTATCTAGCTCTCTCTTGAATGCATTCACAGAATTGGCCCCCACAGGAGGCAGTGGAGGCCGATTCTCTGAATGCATTCAAGAGAGAGCTAGATAGAGCTCTTAAGGATAGCGGAGTCAGGGGGTATGGGGAGAAGGCAGGAACGGGGTATTGATTGAGAATGATCAGCCATGATCACATTGAATGGCGGTGCTGGCTCGAAGGGCCGAATGGCCTCCTCCAGCACCTATTGTCTATTGTCTATATCTAGGAGATAGGGAATGGGTGACGTTTCGGGTCGAGACCCAAATGGTCTCTCTCCTAGATGCTGCCTGACCTGCTGAGTTACTCCAGCATTCTGTGATCCCTTCGATTTGTACCAGCACCTGCAGTTAGTTTCCTACTGACTACAGATGCTGTCCGTGTGGAGTTTTGTACGTCCTAACCGTAACCTGCGTGGGTTTTCTCCGGATGCTCCGGTCTCCTCCCACTTCCCAAAGATGTAAGAGACCGGCGTGGCACGGTGGTGCAGCAGTAGAGTTGCTGCCTCACAGCGAATGCAGCGCCGGAGACTCAGGTTGGATCCTCACTACGGGCGCCGTCTGTACGGAGTTTGTACGTTCTCCCCGTGACCTGCGTGGGTTTTCTCCGAGATCTTCGGTTTCCCCCCACACTCCAAAGACGTAGGTTAATTGACTGGGCAAATGTAAAAATTGTCCCTAGTGTGTGTAGGATAGTGTTAGTGTGCGGGGATCGCTGGTCGGCGCGGACCCGGTGGGCCGAAGGGCCTGTTTCTGCGCTGTATCTCTAAATCTAAAAATCTAGAAATCTAAATGTACAGGTTTGTAGGTTCATTGGCTTCTGTGAAAATTGTAAGTTGTCCCGAATGTGTGTAGGATAGTGCTAGTGTGATCGCTGGTCAGCACGGACTCGGTGGGCCACATGGCCTGAGTATAGGAGCAGGGAGGTTCTGCTGCAGTTGTACAGGGCATTGGTGAGACCACACCTGGAGTATTGCGTACAGTTTTGGTCTCCTAATCTGAGGAAAGACATTCTTGCCATAGAGGGAGTACAGAGAAGGTTCACCAGATTGATTCCTGGGATGGCAGGACTTTCATATGAAGAAAAACTGGATAGACTAGGCTTGTACTCGCTGGAATTTAGAAGATTGAGGGGGGATCTTATAGAATCTTACAAAATTCATAAGGGTTGGACAGGCTAGATGCAGGAAGATTGTTCCTGATGTTGGGGAAGTCCAGAACAAGGGGTCACAGTTTAAGGATGAGGGGGAAGTCTTTTAGGACCGAGATGAGAACGTTCTTTTTCACACAGACAGTGGTGAATCTGTGGAATTCTCTGCCACAGAAGGTAGTTGAGGCCAGTTCATTGGCTATATTTAAGAGGGAGTTAGATGTGGCCCTTGTGGCTAAAGGGATCAGGGGGTATGGAGAGAAGGCAGGTATGGGATACTGAGTTGGATGATCAGCCATGATCATATTGAATGGCGGTGCGTACAGGCTCGAAGGGCCGAATGGCCTAATCCTGCACCTATTTTCTATGTTTCTACGTTTCTAAAGATGATGGGGATGAGTTTCTTCAGTCAGGGGGTGGTGAATGCTGTTGGCGAGCCTTGCTGTTGGCGAGCCTTGCTGTTGGCGAGCCTTGCTGTTGGCTAGCCTTGCCGTTCCGCTTCATTTCATGCCAACGTCTCAAAATCCTCCATCCCATCCATCTCCTTTTAAGTCAGAAAGACTTGGCGATCAGTTTACAGATTCCTGGAAGGAACAGTGATCCTTGCTGAGGCATCAAATAGTGGGAAGAGGCGGTTTGACATGCGCCAGGCAGCGGCAGGTCAATGGCATCCTTGTTCGTTTATTTATTTACTTATTTATCTATTTATTAATTTCCCTATGTTCTCCAGATCTCTGTAAAGCGTCTTTGAGTATATGAAAAGCGCTATATAAATAAAATACATTATTATTATTATTATTATTATCATCTCCCCCGGCCCACGCCACTCTCTGTCTGCACAACTGCCAATCTGCCCCCCCCCCCCCCACAGCTGTTTCATTGAGTCAGTGATTGACACAGATCACAACCAGGCCCTTCAGCCCAATCCGTCTTCATAACATCACAAGACTGTCGTACGTTGAAAGACTGGAGCGACTAGGCTTGTATACGCTGGAATTTAGAAGGATGAGAGGAGATCTTATCGAAACATATAAGATTATTAAGGGGTTGGACACGTTAGAGGCAGGAAACATGTTCCCAATGTTGGGGGAGTCCAGAACAAGGGGCCACAGTTTAAGAATAAGGGGTAGGCCATTTAGAACGGAGATGAGGAAAAACTTTTTCACTCAGAGGGTTGTGAATCTGTGGAATTCTCTGCCTCAGAAGGCAGTGGAGGCCATTTCTCTGGATGCTATCAAGAGAGAGCTAGATAGAGCTCTTAAGGATAGCGGAGTCAGGGGGTATGGGGAGAAGGCAGGAACGGGGTACTGATTGAGAATGATCAGCCATGATCACATTAAATGGCGGTGCTGGCTCGAAGGGCCGAATGGCCTCCTCCTGCACCTATTGTCTATTGTCTATTGTCCATACTCCACTAAGTGCTGGAGTAAATCAGCAGGTCAGTCAGCATCTGTGGAGAACAGGGATAAGTGACATTTCGGGTCTGGATCTTTCGTCAGACGTTATCTCCAGAGATGCTACCCCTTCTGTTACTCCATCACTTTGTGTCTTGTTGTGTAAACCAGCACCTGCAGTTCCTTGTCCAACAGAGCATCAGTGTGTGTTGGAGAACGTTGGGGTGTGGTGGGGAAGAAGGTAACCTTGCATTTTCAAAAAAACAAACTTAGTGCATTGTTCTGAGTAACCTTGGACTGGCAGCATGGGGGTGGCACGGTGGCGCAGTGGTAGAGTTGCTGCCTCACAGCGCCAGGGATCCGGGTTTGGTCCTGACTACGGGTGCTGTCTGTTTGGAGTTTGTACCTTCTCCCCGTGACCCGCGTGGGTTTTCTCCGGGTGCTCCGGTTTCCTCCCACACTCCAAGGCTGTACAGGTTGTTTGTAAGTTAATTGGCTTCGGTAAAATTGTAAATTATCCCTCGTGTGTGTAGAATAGAACTATTGTAGAAGGCAGGAACGGGGTACTGATTGAGAATGATCAGCCACGATCACGGTGAATGGCGGTGCTGGTTTTGAAGGGCCGAATGGCCTACTCCTGCACCTATTGTCTATTGTCTATTGTGATTGCTGGACGGCACTAGCTCGGTGGGCCGAAGGGCCTGTTTCCGCACCACAAACTCTAGTTCAGTTTAGTTTAGAGCTGTTCACTTGAGTTTATTTATTGTCACGTGTACCGAGGTACAGTGGAAAGCTTTTGTCGCTTGCGAACCAGTCAGCAGAAAGACAAGACACGATTACCATCAAGCCGTTTACAGATACATGATAAGGGAATGACGTTTAGTGCAAGGTAAAGCCAGCAAAGCTCAATTGAGTCTGAAGAAGGGTCTCGACCCGAAACGTCACCCATTCCTTCTCTCCAGAGATGCTGCCTGACCCGCTGAGTTACTCCAGCATTTTGCGTCTACCTTCGATTTAAACCAGCATCCGCAGTTCTTTCCTACACAAAGTTCAATTAAAGATAGTCTGAGGGTCATCAATGTGGTAGATAGTAGTTGAAGGTATCACAAAAAGCTGGAGTAACTCAGCGGGTCAGGCAGCATCTCCGGATATTTCGGGGTCGAGACCCTTCTTCAGACTCCATTGAGCTTTGCTGGCTTTAGCTTGCACTAAACATCATTCCCTTATCATGTATCATCTGTACACTGTAAACAGGGTCTCGACCCGAAACGTCACCCATTCCTTCTCTCCAGAGAGTATAAGAAAATAACTGCAGATGCTGGTACAAATCGAAGTTATTTATTCACAAAATGCTGGAGTAACTCAGCGGGTCAGGCACCATCTCTGGAGAGAAGGAATGGGCGACGTTTCGGGTCGAGACCCTTCTTCAGACTGATGTCGGGGGGGGGGGGGGGGGGGGGGGCAGGACAAAGGAAGGATATAGGTGGAGACAGGAAGATAGAGGCAGATCTGGGAAGGAGGAGGGGAAGGGAGGGACAGAGGAACTATCTAAAGTTAGAGAAGTCGATGTTCATACCACTGGGCTGCAAGCTGCCCAGGCGAAATATGAGGTGCTGTTCCTCCAATTTCCGGTGGGCCTCACTATGGCACTGGAGGAGGCCCATGACAGAAAGGTCAGACTGGGCGTGGGAGGGGGAGTTGAAGTGCTCGGCCACCGGGAGACTCTATCTTCCTGTCTCCACCTATGTCCTTCCTTTGTCCCGCCCCCCTGACATCAGTCTGAAGAAGGGTCTCGACCCGAAACGTCACCCATTCCTTCCCTCCGGAGATGCTGCCTGACCTGCGGAGTTACTCCGGCATTTTTGCGTCTGCCTTCGACTAGCACCAGCACCTGCAGTTATTTTGCTGGATAGTAGTTGAGCATTAGTTCTCTGGCTGTGGTGGGATGATCTGTGGGGAGGAGCAGTGATGTGTGTACATGTGTTAACCGGCGTTTACAACGTTATCTGGTTGACAGGTGCTGTGGAGATCCCATCCTACATCGTCGCTTGCATTGTGATGGAGCGTCTGGGGAGAAGGAACACACTGGCTCCATCCCTCTTCCTGACCGGCATCACCTGTTTCCTCAGCATGGTCATCCCACAGGTAACATTCCCATCCTTCATCCTCATCCAAATCTGAAACCCGATTCCCTTGATCATAGTACCTGTGCACTGTGAATGGCTCCGTGTGTAAACGTGCGTTGTCTTTCCGCTGATCGGATAGCACGCAACAAAAGCTTTTCACCATACCTCAGCACACGTGACAATAAACTCAACTGAACTAAAAGTTACAAACATCATGTTGAGTACATAGAACTGTTTAATTGAGATTAGTTTGTTGTCACCTGATATAAGGAGAGTTGTAGAGAGTTGTAAATCTGTGGAATTGCAAGTCAGAGAGTTGTGAATCTGTGGAATTCTCTGCCTCAGAAGGCAGTGGAGGCCAATTCTCTGAATGCATTCAAGAGAGAGCTAGATAGAGCTCTTAAGGATAGTCCGCTATGGGGGTATGGGGAGAAGGCAGGAACGGGGTACTGATTGAGAATGATCAGCCATGATCACATTGAATGGCGGTGCTGGCTTGAAGGGCCGAATGGCCTCCTCCTGCACCTATTGTCTATAACGTTGCTAGGATTCTCGTATTTTGTGACAGGTGTAAATGATTTGGGATTAAACTGAAGCGTTATAATTAACAATTCCAACCATATAAATGTGACATGAGGCATTTGGTGTTGAAAGGATTAAATGCTTTAAATATATAATAGATACACATTGGGAGACTGGACCATCCTTGTAGCTTTGTATTTGTTGCTCCTTTAGCAGGCTTTCTCTAGTGGGAGAATATAATAAAGGAGGACAGTAAAAGCTTCTTTAGATATGTTAAGAGAAAAAGAGTAGCAAAGTCAAATGTGGGTCCCTTGAAGGCAGACACGGGTGAAATTATTATGGGTAACAAGGAAATGGCAGAAGAGTTGAACAGGCCCTTTGGATCTGTCTTCACTAAGGAAGTCACAAACAATCTCCCAGATGTACTGGAGGACAGAGGATCCAGGGGGGTAGAGGAACTGAAATAAATTTTCATTAGGCTAGAAATAGTATTGGGTAGACTAATGGGACTGAAGGATGATAAATCCCCTGGGCCTAATGGCCTGCATCCCAGGGTCCTCAGGGAGGCGGCTCTAGAAATAGTAGACGCATCCTCTAGTACATCTGGGAGATTGTTTGTGTCTTCCTTAGTGAAGACAGATCCAAAGGGCCTGTTCAACTCTTCTGCCATTTCCTTGTTACCCATAATAATTTCACCCGTGTCTGCCTTCAAGGGACCCACATTTGACTTTGCTACTCTTTTTCTCTTAACATATCTAAAGAAGCTTTCACTGTCCTTCTTTATATTCTTGGCCAGCTTCCCCTCGTACTTCATCTTTTCAGCCCGTATTGCCCGTATTGTTACCTCCTGTTGTCCTGTGAAAGTTTCCCAATCCTCTGGCTTCCCGTTCTCTTTGCTGTGTTGTACATCTTTTCTTTTCGTTTTATTCCATCCCTGACTTCCCTTGTCAGCCACAGTTGCCTCCTACGCCCCTTAGAATCTTTCTTCCTCTTTGGAATGAAATGAGGAGGAATGAAACAATTGTCCCACCCCCTCCCCTGACATCAGTCTGAAGAAGGGTCTCAACCCGAAACGACACCCATCCCTTCTCTCCTGAGATGCTGCCTGACCCGCTGAGTTACTCCAGCATTTTGTGTCTAGCTGCATGTGACTAATGCCTTTAGGAATGTGTCTTCTTTGATGTACAATGTAGAGCTAACTGATAAGAGAGACAAGCCCAGGCGAGCTGTATATTGGAACCAGCAGCAATGCCTTTAGGAATGTGTCTTCCCTGCCCTTCACTTGATGTACCTGGCTACCAACACATTGCTCTTTGATCTACTACCCACTGCGGGTGCCGTCTGTACAGAGTTTGTACGTTCTCCCCGTGACCTGCGTGGGTTTTCTCCGAGATCTTCGGTTTCCTCCCACACTCCAAAGACGTACAGTTATGTAGGTTAATTGGCTGGGTAAATGTAAAAATTGTTCCTATTGTGTGGAGTCAAGTCAAGTCAAGTCAATTTTATTTGTAAAGCACATTTAAAAACAACCCACGTTGACCAAAGTGCTGTACATCAGTTCAGGTACTAAGAACGAACATACAGTAGCACACAAACATAACAGCACATACATAAACAGTTCACAGCGCCCCCTCAGAGGGCCTCAAACGCTAGGGAGTAGAAATAGGATTTGAGCCTGGACTTAAAGGAGTCGATGGAGGGGGTAGTTCTGATGGGGAGAGGGATGCTGTTCCACAGTCTAGGAGCTGCAACCGCAAAAGCGCGGTCACCCCTGAGCTTAAGCCTAGACCGCGGGATAGTCAGTAGCCCCAAGTCGGCCGACCTGAGGGACCTGGAGATAGAGTGGTGGGTTAGAAGGTTTTTGATATAGTGGGGGCAAGCCCGTTTAGGGCTTTGTATGTGAATAGGGGGAGCTTGAAGTTGATTCTGTACCGTACTGGGAGCCAGTGGAGAGAGGCCAGAATCGGGGTGATGTGGTCCCTTTTACGGGCACCCATCTGGAGGTCTCGCCGCGGCGTTTTGGACCATAAAGGGACATACAACGGGATCTGGGTGTCCTAGTGCATCAGTCACTGAAAGGAAGCATGCAGGTACAGCAGGCAGTGAAGAAAGCCAATGGAATGTTGACCTTCATAACAAGAGGAGTTGAGTATAGGAGCAAAGAGGTCCTTCTGCAGTTGTACAGGGCCCTAGTGAGACCGCACCTGGAGTACTGTGTGCAGTTTTGGTCTCCAAATTTGAGGAAGGATATTCTTGCTATTGAGGGCGTGCAGCGTAGGTTTACTAGGTTAATTCCCGGAATGGCGGGACTATCATATGTTGAAAGACTGGAGCGACTAGGCTTGTATACACTGGAATTTAGAAGGATGAGAGGAGATCTTATCGAAACGTATAAGATTATTAAGGGGTTGGACACGTTAGAGACAGGAAACATGTTCCCAATGTTGGGGGAGTCCAGCCCAAGGGGCCACAGTTTAAGAATAAGGGGTCGGCCATTTAGAACTGAGAAGAGGAAAAACTTTTTCAGTCAGAGTTGTAAATCTGTGGAATTCTCTGCCTCAGAAGGCAGTGGAGGCCAATTCTCTGAATGCATTCAAGAGAGAGCTAGATAGAGCTCTTAAGGATAGCGGAGTCAGGGGGTATGGGGAGAAGGCAGGAACGGGGTACTGATTGAGAATGATCAGCCATGATCACATTGAATGGTGGTGCTGGCTCGAAGGGCCGAATGGCCTCCTCCTGCACGTATTGTCTATAATGGAGGATAGTGTTAATATGCGGGGTTCGCTGGTCGGCACGGACCCGGTGGGCCGAAGGGCCTGTTTCCGCGCTGTATCTCTAAACCAAACTACACAGTGGTGCTAACTGATAAGAGAGGCAACCTCAGACTTGTCGGGAAGGCGCTAACTGACTACAGCCTTTTGGGACCAGGACTAATGCCCCTAGGAATGTGTCTTTTTGGTCTATGCTGTATAAAAGATCGGGTCCAGCCTTTGTTCTTTGGAGGGACAGCTCGGGAGAGTCAGGTGCCCGTTGGTTACTTGACTCATGTACCCCCCGACACTCACGCCAGCTGGCCGAGCAATGCTTGTGTTGGTTCACCTAACCCATTGTGCATTGTAAGAAGATGCGAACTTTAACAGGGTAGGCAGGCAAGGCATGGAGATGTACAACGTGTGGTAGGATTTAAAGTGCGTCGAGAGAGGAGTGTAATGCTGAGGCAGCGTAGAGTCATAGAGTGATACAGCGTGGAAACAGGCCCTTCGGCCCATCTTGTCCGCACCGGCCACCATGTCCCAGCTACGCTAGTCCCACCTGCCTGCGTTTGGTCCATATCCCTCCAAACCTGTCCTATCCATGTGTTGGAGGAACAGCACCTCATATTTCGCTTGTGTAGTTTACACCCCAGCGGTATGAAGGGGACGCACAACGAGATCTGGGTGTCCTAGTGCATCAGTCACTGAAAGGAAGCATGCAGGTACAGCAGGCAGTGAAGAAAGCCAATGGCATGCTGGCCTTCATAACAAGAGGAGTTGGGTATAGGAGCAAAGAGGTCCTTCTGCAGTTGTACAGGGCCCTAGTGAGACCGCACCTGGAGTACTGTGTGCAGTTTTGGTCTCCAAATTTGAGGAAGGTTATTCTTGCTATTGAGGGCGTGCAGCATAGGTTTACTAGGTTAATTCCCGGAAAGGCGGGACTGTCGTATGTTGAAAGACTGGAGCGGCTAAGCTTGTATACACTGGAATTTAGAAGGATGAGAGGGGATCTTATAGAAACGTATAAGATTATTAAGGGATTGGCCAGGCTAGATGCACGAAAAATGGTCAGTGAATGGCGGTGCTGGCTCGAAGGGCCTAATGGCCTACTCCTGCACCTATTGTCTATTGTCTATTGTCTATTGACTTCTTTAACTTCAGATAGTCCCTGCTTTCCCTCTCTCTCCATCCCCTCCCCCTTCCCAGTTCTCCCTCTATCTTCCTGTCTCCGACTACATCCTATCTTTGTCCCGCCCCCTCCCCTGACATCAGTCTGAAGAAGGGTCTCGACCCGAAACGTCACCCATTCCTTCTCTCCAGGGATGCTGCCTGACCCGCTGAGTTACTCCGGCATTTTGTGTCTACAACAAATTTTGTGTCTAATGAAAAATACAATGAGGCAAAGATGCTGCCAATGTGTGGGGTTTGAGTACATGTTATTTTCATTCATCCCAGGACATGGAAGCCCTGACCATCACCGTCAGTATGATTGGAAAGTTTGCAATCGCAGTGGCATTCGGACTAATATATCTCTACACCGCTGAACTCTACCCCACGATAATCCGGTAGGTGCCGCCGCCATGGGCATTGGTGAGACCACACCTGGAGTATTGCGGACAGTTTTGGTCTCCTAATCTGAGGAAAGACATTCTTGCCATAGAGGGAGTACAGAGAAGGTTCACCAGATTGATTCCTGGGATGGCAGGACTTTCATATGAAGAAAAACTGGATAGACTCGGCTTGTACTAGCTGGAATTTAGAAGATTGAGGGGGGATCTTATAGAGACTTGCAAAATTCTTAAGGGGTTGGACAGGCTAGATGCAGGAAGATTGTTCCCGATGTTGGGGAAGTCCAGAACAAGGGGTCACAGTTTAAGGATAAGGGGGAAGTCTTTTAGGACCGAGATGAGAAAGTTTTTTTCCACACAGAGAGTGGTGAATCTGTGGAATTCTCTACCACAGAAGGTAGTTGAGGCCAGTTCATTGGCTATATTTAAGAGGGAGTTAGATGTGGCCCTTGTGGCTAAAGGGATCAGGGGGTATGGAGAGAAGGCAGGTACAGGCTGCTGAGCTGGATGATCAGCCATGATCATATTGAATGGCGGTGCAGGCTCGAAGGGCCGAATGGCCTACTCCTGCACCTATTGTCTATGTTTCTATGTTTCTGTGCGTGATGTTGAACCGTGAGCGACAACTTAGTCGAGTTTAGTTTGGAGAATGAGTGCGGGTAAAGGCCCTTCAGCCCACCGGGTCTGTACTGACCAGCGATCCCCGCACATTATCTCTGTCCCACACACATTAGGGACAATTTACACATACACCAGGCCAATTAACCTACATAGCTGCTCGTCTTTGGAGTGTGGGAGGAAACCGGAGATCTCGGAGAAAGCAGGTCACGGGGAGAATGTACAAACTCCGTGCGGACGGCGCCCGTAGTCGGGATGGAACCCGGGTCTCCGGCGCTGTGAGGCAGCAACTCTACCGCTGCGCCACCGTGCCGCCCCAATGCTTGCAGCTCTTAAGCTGTAACCGTGCAACTTGAAATGAGGGTGGCACTGTGGCGCAGCGGGTAGAGACGCTCCCTCATGGCTCCAGAGACCCCGGTTCAATCCCGACCTCAGGCGCTGCCCATGTGGAGTTTGCACATCCTCGCTGCGATCGCGTGGGTTGTCTCCGGGTACAGGCTTACTCCCACATCCCAAAGATGTGCACGTGTGTATGTTAATTGGCATCTTTGGTTTAGCTGCCAGAGGAGGTAGTTGAGGCGGGGATTATCCCAACGTTTGAGAAACAGTTAGACAGGTACATGAAAAGGACAGCTTTAGAGGGATATGGGCCAAACGTAGGCAGGTGGGACTAGTGTAGATGGGACATGTCGGCCACAGAAGGCTGCCACAGAAGGCTGCAGAGGCCAAGTCAGTGGATATTGTTAAGGTGGGGATAGATAGATTCTTGATTAGTGCGGGTGTCAGGGGTTATGGGGAGAAGGCAGGAGAATGGGGTTAGGAGGGAGTGACAGATCAGCCACGATTGAACGAGGGAGTAGACTTGCTGGGCCGAATGGCCTCATTCTAATCCTATCACTTATAAACACGAACCTTGTTCGTGTGACACAAAGCTGGGTGGCAGTGTGAGCTGCGATGAGGATGCTATGAGGCTGCAGGGTGACTTGGACAGGTTGTGTGAGTGGGCGGATGCATGGCAGATGCAGTATAATGTAGATAAATGTGAGGTTATCCACTTTGGCGGCAAGAACAAGAAGGCGGATTATTATCTGAATGGTGTCAAGTTAGGAAAAAGGGACGTGCAACGAGACCTGGGTGTGCTTGTACATCAGCCACTGAAAGGAAGCGTGCAGGTACAGCAGGCAGTGAAGAAAGCTAACGGCATGTTGGCCTTCATAGCAAGGGGAGTTGAGTATAGGAGCAAGGAGGTCCTACTGCAGTTGTACAGGGCCCCAGTGAGACCGCACCTGGAGTACTGTGTGCAATTTTTAGTCTCCTAATTTGAGGAAGGACATTCTTGCTATTGAGGGCGTGCAGCGTAGGTTCACCAGGTCATTTCCCGGGATGGCCGGACTGACATATGATGAAAGAATGTGTCGACTGGGCTTGTAGACACTGGAATTTAGAAGGATGAGAGGGGATCTTATAGAAACATATAAAATTATTAAGGGATTGGCCAGGCCAGGAAAAATGGTTCCCGATGTTGGGGGAGTCCAGAATCAGGGGTCACACAGTTTAAGAATAAGGGGTAGGCCATTTAGGACTGAAATGAGGAAAAACCTTTTCACCCAGAGAGTTGTGAATCTGCGGAATTCTCTGCCACAGAAGGCAGTGGAGGCCAATTTACTGGACTGGACAGGCTAGATGCAGGAAAAATGTTGCCAATGTTGGGGGAGTCCAGAACCAGGGGCCACAGTCTTAGAATAAAGGGGAGGCCATTTAAAACTGAGGTGAGAAGGAACGATTTCACCCAGAGAGTTGTGAATTTGTGGAATTCTCTGCCACAGAGGGCAGTGGAGGCCAATTCACTGGATGGATTTAAGAAAGGGTTAGATTTAGCTTTTAGAGCTAACGGAATCAGGGGGATATGGGGAGAAGGCAGGAACGGGGTACTGATTGTGGATGATCAGCCATGATCACAGTGAATGGCGCGCCTATTTTCTATTGTGATCATGGCTGATCATCCACAATCAGTAACCCCGTGCCTGCCTTCTCCCCATATCCCTTGATTCCACTAGCCCTTAGAGCTCTATCTAACTCTCTTTTAAATCCATCCAGTGAATCGGCCTCCACTGCCCTCTGTGGCAGAGAATTCCACAAATTCACAACTACCTGGGTGAAAAAAAGTTCCTTCTCACCCCAGTTTTAAATGGCCTCCCTTTTATTCTAAGACTGTTTTCTATGCTTTTTTTCCCGAATGTTGATGCAGTTATTAATTCTGGATGTGAGCTCTAACGGTCAAAATGTTCCTCCTTAGCTCGTTGGCTGTTGGCAGTGGGAGCATGATGGCCCGCGTTGGAAGTACAGTGGCTCCTTTCTGTGTTCTCCTTGCATCTGTGTGGATTTTTCTACCACAGGTAAAAGATCCTTATTCTCAATGGCTCAATGGTACTTTATTGTCGCATGTACCTACAGTAAGTACTCAGTTTAGTTTAGAGACTACAGCGTGGAAACAGGCCCTTCGGCCCACCGGGTCCGCACCGACCAGCGATACCCCCGCACGCCAACACTATCATGGCAGATGCAATATAATGTGGATAAATGTGAGGTTATCCACTTTGACGGCAACAACAGGAAAGCAGAGTATTACCTGAATGGTGGCCAATTAGGAAAAGGGGAGATGCAACGTGACCTGGGTGTCGTGGTACACCAGTCATCGAAAGCAAGCGTGCAGGTGCAGCAGGCAGTGAAGAAAGCAAATGGTATGTTAGCATTCATAGCGAGGGGATTTGAGTATAGGAGCAGGGAGGTTCTGCTGCAGTTGTACAGGGCCTTGGTGAGACCGCACCTGGAGTATTGTGTACAGTTTTGGTCTCCTAATCTGAGGAAAGACATTCTAGCCATAGAGGGAGTACAGAGAAGGTTCACCAGATTGATCCCTGGGATGGCGGGACTTTCATATGAAGAAAGACTGGATAGACTCGGCTTGTACTCGCTGGAATTTAGAAGACTGTGGGGGGATCTTATAGAAACATATAAAATTCTTAAGGGGTTGGAGAGGCTAGATACGGGAAGATTGTTCCCGATGTTGGGGAAGTCCAGAACAAGGGGTCACAGTTTAAGGATAAGGGGGAAGTCTTTTAGTACCGAGATGAGAAAACATTTCTTCACATAGAGAGTGGTGAGTCTGTGGAATTCTCTGCCACAGAAGGTAGTTGAGGCCAGTTCATTGGCTATATTTAAGAAGAAGTTAGATGTGGCCCTTGTGGCTAAAGGGATCAGGGGGTATAAAGAGAAGGCAGGTACAGGTTACTGAGCTGGATGATCAGCCATGATCATATTGAATGGCGGTGCAGGCTCGAAGGGCCGAATGGCCTACTCCTGCACCTATTTTCTATGTTTCTATGTTTCTAGTGCAGCGTGGGTTCACCAGGTTAATCCCCGGGAAGGCGGGACTGTCATACGAGGAAAGATCAGAAAGACCGGGCTTGTATTCACTGGAATTTAGAAGGATGAGAGGGGATCTTATAATAGACAATAGACAATAGGTGCAGGAGGAGGCCATTCGGCCCTTCGAGCCAGCACCGCCATTCAATGTGATCATGGCTGATCATTCTCAATCAGTACCCCGTTCCTGCCTTCTCCCCATACCCCATGACTCCGCTATCCTTAAGAACTCTATCTAGCTCTCTCTTGAATGCATTCGGAGAATTGGCCTCCACTCCCTTCTGAGGCAGAGAATTCCACAGATTCACAACTCTCTGACTGAAAATGTTTTTCCTCATCTCAGTTCTAAATGGCCTACCCCTTATTCTTAAACTGTGGCCCCTGGTTCTGGACTCCCCCAACATTGGGAACATGTTTCCTGCCTCTAACGTGTCCAACCCCTTAATAATCTTATACATTTCGATAAGATCCCCTCTCATCTTTCTAAATTCCAGTGTATACAAGCCTAGTCTCTCCAGTCTTTCAACATACGACAGTCCCGCCATGCTAGAGACGTATAAAATTATAAAAGGACCGGACAAGCTAGATGCAGGAAAAATGTTCCCAATGTTGGGGGAGTCCAGAACCAGGGGCCACACAGTCTTAGAATAAAAGGGAGGCCATTTAAAACTGGGGTGAGAAGGAACCTTTTTCACCCAGAGAGTTGTGAATTTGTGGAATTCTCTGCCACAGAGGGCAGTGGAGGCCGATTCACTGGATGAATTTAAAAGAGAGTTAGATAGAGCTCTAGGGGCTAGTGGAATGAAGGGATATGGGGAGAAGGCAGGCACGGGTTACTGATTGTGGATGATCGTCCATGATCACAATGAATGGCGGTGCTAGCTCAAAGGGCCAAATGGCCTCCTCCTGCACCTATTTTGTTTGATTGTTTTTATGTCTTGTTTGCTCTGTAAAGCGTGTTTGAGTATTCTGAAAAGCGCTATATAAAATAAATGTATTATTATTATTATTATTATTATTATTATTATTTTCTATGTTTCTGTTTCTAAGCGTGCCGGGGACTGTGGGAATTTCACAATGATTTGCCCCCGTTTCCCCTCCTCCGCAGCTGATCGTCGGCATCATGTCTTTCCTGACTGGCGCCTTGACCCTGTTCCTACCGGAGACGCTGGGCCGACCCCTGACCCAGACCTTCGAGGAGGCGGCCGAGCTCCAGAGGAAACTGAAGCAGGAGAGAGAGGCCTTGAAGCGCGGGGCGGGCAAGTCCGCGGTCACGGTGAGGCTGGAGAAGCAAGACTACGTGCCCGACAGCGGGGAGAAGCCGAAAGACGAGCAGAGCCTAATCGAACACTTGACCATGATGTAGGCCCCAGTCGCCCGAACCTTGAAACGTGCGGGAGGGAGGGGTGGGAAGGGGCGAGGGGGGTCTTGGTTCTTGGTTCTTGGTTCTTGGTCCTCCAAAATATTCCTAATGGAATTTAAACTGGAGGTTAAAATCCCAATCATTCACTGACGTCTTAAATCTGTGAGGTACCCAGGGTATGGTTGCAGTTTGGCAACTATACAAAATGGAAGGATGTAAAGTAGACCTGATGATAATTGTTTTGTAGTTGATACCTTTCGTTAGGTAAGGGAGGTCTATGAGAAAGCAAGAGAATAATTTCATAAGAATTATATAGTGTGTGTTGATTTACAGCAATCGAAATTTAACTGCACAATGAATATTGACTGATAACAGTCCATTTCATAGCCTACACTAGGCTGAGTTTTATATTCCTTACCGGATGTCTCTGCTGGTTAACGGCTCGACATTATTGATTCAATGGATGTCTAAGAAAACAGAGTCGCAGATACACCGATCAGCCAAAACATTATGACCCGATGAGCCAAAACATTATGCCCACCTGCCTAATATGCTGTTGGTCCTCCGTGTGCAGCCCCATACGCAGCAGGGTGCGATGTACTGTGTATTGTGACACATTCCTCCCGTGACCACCATTATAATTTTCTGTGACTTGTGCCACAGTCGACCTTCTGTCGGTTCGGACCAGACGGGATAGCCTTCGTTGCCCTCGCGCATCGATGAGCCTTGGGCGCCCAACACCCTGTCTGTCGCCGGTTTGTGGTTTGTCCCTCCTCGGACCACTGTCGGTCGGTACTCACCACTGCTGACCGGGAGCACCCCACAAGCCTTGCCGTTTCACAGATGCTCTGACCCAGTCGTCTGGCCATAACAATTTGGCCCTTGTCAAAGTCGCTCAGGTCTTTACTCCTGCCCATTTCTCCTGCATCCAACACATCAACTTCAAAAACTGACTGCCCACTTGCTGCCTAATATATCCCACCCCTTGACAGGTGCCATTGTAACAAGATAATCAATGTTGCTCACTTCGCCTGTCAGTGGTCATAATGTTTTGGCTGATCGGTGTATGTTTACGATCTTCAATAACGTTGTACAGAGATGTGCTTTGGGGAAAGGAATGCAGATTTACGTTAAAAATGTTTTTGTAACTGCTGCACAAATCATGCGTCAGGAATGGTGATGTATCTACTGTTGACCAACAAAGTATTATTCTGTTCTAGAGTTAGCCCAGTTAGATACCAATCTACTGTAAAAGGACCTTTTTGTACATTACCTCATTCACATCAGCTAATAATGCAAAACATCTATAAGAAACATTGGGGAAACATAGAAACATAGAAAATAGGTGCAGGAGTAGGCCATTCGGCCCTTCGAGCCTGCACCGCCATTCAATATGATCATGGCTGATCATCCAGCTCAGTAACCTGTACCTGCCTTCTCTCCATACCCCCTGATCCCTTTAGTCACAAGGGCCACATCTAACTCCCTCTTAAATATAGCCAATGAACTGGTCTCAACTACCTTCTGTGGCAGAGAATTCCACAGACTCACCACTCTCTGTGTGAAGAAATGTTTTCTCATCTCGGTCCTAAAAGACTTCCCCCTTATCCTTAAACTGTGACCCCTGGTTCTGGACTTCCCCAACATTGGGAACAATCTTCCCGCATCTAGCCTCTCCAACCCCTTAAGAGTTTTATATGTTTCTATAAGATCCCCCCTCAGTCTTCTAAATTCCAGCGAGTATAAGCCTAGTCTATCCAGTCTTTCTTCATATGAAAGTCCTGCCATCCCAGGGATCAATCTGGTGAACCTTCTCTGTACTCCCTCTAAGGCTAGAATGTCTTTCCTCAGATTAGGAGACCAAAACTGTACACAATACTCCAGGTGCGGTCTCACCAATGCCCTGTACGACTGCAGCAGAACCTCCCTGCTCCTATACTCAAATCCTCTTGCTATGAATGCTAACATACCATTCGCTTTCTTCACTGCCTGCTGCACCTGCACGCTTGCTTTCAATGACTGGTGTACCACGACACCCAGGTCACGTTGCATCTCCCCTTCTCCTAATTGGCCACCATTCAGGTAATACTCTGCTTTCCTGTTCTTGCCGCCAAAGTGGATAACCTCACATTTATCCACATTATATTGCATCTGCCATGCATTTGCCCACTCGCCTAATCTATCCAAGTCACTCTGCAGCCTCCTAGCATCCTCCTCGCAGCTAACACTGCCACCCAGCTTCGTGTCATCCGCAAACTTAGAAATATGCCAGCTGTAAATACATGTTTAGTTTTGTTTAGAGATAAGGCCGGAAACAGGCCCTTCGGCCCACCGGGTCCGCGCCGACCTGCGATTCCCGCATGCTAACACTATCCTACACACACTAGGGACAATTTGCAATCTTTACAGGAGCCAATGAACCTACAAACCTGTACGTCTTTGGAGTGTCGGTTGTCGTTTCCATCCAGTGGCATGATGCCTGATCTCCACTAAGTATCTGTTGACTGCCTCGGGACCCATGTGCAGGGAGGGCCTTTGATCTTTAACAACCTGTATGTAAAACATTCTTCACCATTCACCACACTTTGCAGTGGTGATAAGGATGAAAATACATTAGCGGCCTAGCAGATGAAGGTCATAAGTGATAGGAGCAGAATTAGGCCATTCAGCCCGTCGAGTCTACTCCGCCATTCAATCAAGGCAACTTTAGATAGTTCCTCTGTCCCTCTCTTCCCCTCCTCCTTCCCAGATCTCAATCTATCTTCCTGTCTCCACCTATATCCTTCCTTTGTCCTGCCCCCCTGACATCAGTCTGAAGAAGGGTCTCGACCCGAAACGTCGCCCATTCCTTCTCTCCTGAGATGCTGCCTGACCTGCTGAGTTACTCCAGCATTTTGTGAATAAATGCCTTTGATTTGTACCAACATCTGCAGTTATTTTCTTATTCAATCATGGCTAATCTATCTCTCTCTGCCTTCTCCCCATAACCTCTCACACCCGTACTAATCAAGAATCTGTCAATCTCTGCCCTAAAATAAATACACTGACTTGGCCTCTGGCAATGAATTCCACAGATTCACCGCCCTCTGACTGAAGAAATTCCTCCTCGTCTTCCTAAAGGAACGTCCTTTAATTCTGAGGCTGTGGCCTCAGGTCCTAAACTCTCCCACTGGTGGAAGCATCCTGTGAGTCGCTGCCTCACAGCGCCAGAGACCCGGGTTCAGTCCCGACTACGGGTGCTGTCTGTATGGAGTTTGCACCGTGACCGTGTGGGTTTACTCCGGGTGCTCCGGTTTCCTCCCACACTCCAAAGGCGTGCAGGTTTGTAGGTTAAATGGCTACTGTAAAGTTGTCCCTGGAGTGTCGGGTAGTGCTCGTGGGCATGGGCCTGTTTCCGCGCTGTATCTCTAAAACTAATAACAGGGACGGGCAGGCCTGTTGGTTAGTTGGCCCCTGTGTGTACCAAGTGATGTCAAAGTGGGATAACATAGAACTAGTGCGGACGAGTGATTGATGTTCTGGTGGACTTGGCTCGGGCAGAGACTGTTTCCATGTTGTGTCTCTCAAACTATAAAGCTAAAACTATAAACTTGGAGCGCAGGAGGACGAGGGGTGATCTTATAGAGGTGTACAAATTCATGAGAGGAATAGATCTGGTCGACGCACTGAGTCTCTTGCCCAGAGTAGGGGAATCGAGGACCGGAGGACATAGGTTCAAGGTGAAGGGGAAAAGATTTAATAGGAATCCGAGGGGTAACTTTTTCACACAGAGGGTGGTGGGTGTATGGAGCGAGCTGCCAGAGGAGGTAGTTGAGGCTGGGACTATCGTGATGTTAGACAGGTACATGGATAGGGCAGGTTTGGAGGGATATGGGCCAAACGCGGGCAGGTGGGACCAGTGCAGCTGGGACATGTTGGCCGGTGTGGGCAAGTTGGGCTGAAGGGCCTGTTTCCACACTGCATCACTCTATGACTCTATAAATATGAAGGGTTCAAATTGTTCCCTTTATGGCAAGAATGCTATCTTAAAAAATCATTTGGTGCTTATCATATCATCATATCATATCATATATATACAGCCGGAAACAGGCCTTTTCGGCCCACCAAGTCCGTGCCGCCCAGTGATCCCCGTACACTAACACTATCCTACACCCACTAGGGACAATTTTTACATTTACCCAGCCAATTAACCTACATACCTGTACGTCTTTGGAGTGTGGGAGGAAACCGAAGATCTCGGAGAAAACCCATGCAGGTCACGGGGAGAACGTACAAACTCCTTACAGTGCAGCACCCGTAGTCAGGATCGAACCTGAGTCTCCGGTGCTGCATTCGCTGTAAAGCAGCAACTCTACCGCTGCGCTACCGTGCCGCCCTTTCTTTCTTTGTTTTCTTTCCCCTACATGGCCATCGTCTTCTGTAGTCACACAGGCAAGAGGTTACTGAGATACAAATCAATGCATACTGATTTCTCTCACTACAAGTAGCCCCAGCATTCCCCCTCTCTCTATCCCTCCCCCACCCAAGTCGCACCAGCTTCTCGTTCTCACCCAACAAACAGCTGACAATACTTTCATTCCTTAGTTCTATAACTCTCTACATCACCATCTACATGTCTCGATTTCCCCCTCCCCTGACTCTCAGTCTGAAGAAGGGTCTCGACCAGAAACATAGAAACATAGAAAATAGGTGCAGGAGTAGGCCATTCGGCCCTTCGAGCCTGTACGCACCGCCATTCAATATGATCATGGCTGATCATCCAACTCAGTATCCCGTACCTGCCTTCTCTCCATACCCCCTGATCCCTTTAGCCACAAGGGCCACATCTAACTCCCTCTTAAATATAGCCAATGAACTGGCCTCAACTACCTTCTGTGGCAGAGAATTCCACAGACTCACCACTCTCTGTGTGAAGAAATGTTTTCTCATCTCAGTCCTAAAAGACTTCCCCCTTATCCTTAAGCTGTGACCCCTGGTTCTGGACTCCCCCAACATCGGGAACAATCTTCCCGCATCTAGCCTCTCCAACCCCTTAAGAATTTTATATGTTTCTATAAGATCCCCCCCTCAGTCTTCTAAATTCCAGCGAGTACAAGCCCAGTCTATCCAGTCTTTCTTCATATGAAAGTCCTGCCATCCCAGGGATCAATCTGGCGAACCTTCTCTGTACTCCCTCTAAGGCTAGAATGTCTTTCCTCAGAACGTCACCCATTCCTTCTCTCCGGAGATGCTGCCTGTCCCGCTGAGTTGCTCCAGCGTTTGTGTGCTCATCTGAGATTACTGATCAACACAATGTCACTGTTGGTAGACCTGCAAAGATGAACTGTAATTTCATAGCACATAGTGGCATTTAATGTTCACTTATGAATTCACTTATAATGTTTACTGTATGAATGAGGGTGCCGGCTGATAAGGTTGAGCAGAGCAAAGCACTTTTAGTTTACTTTAGTTCAGTTTAGAGATACGGCTTTCGAAACAGGCGCTTTGGCGCACTGGGCCCGCGCCGACCAGCGATCCCCGCACACTAACACTATCCCACGCACACGAGGGACAATGTTACACATACACCAAGCCAATCAACCTACAGGCCTGTACGTCTTTGGAGTGTGGGAGGAAACCGAAGATCTCGGAGAAAACCCACGCAGGTCACGGGGAGAACGTACAAACTCCGCACGGACAGCGCCCTTAGTCGGGATGGAACCCGGGTCTCCGGCGCTGCATTCGCTGTAAGGCAGCAACTCTGCCATAGAAACATAGAAACATAGAAAATAGGTGCAGGAGTAGGCCATTCGGCCCTTCGAGCCTGCACCGCCATTCAATATGATCATGGCTGATCATCCAGCTCAGTAACCTGTACCTGCCTTCTCTCCATACCCCCTGATCCCTTTAGCCACAAGGGCCACATCTAACTCCCTCTTAAATATAGCCAATGAACTGGCCTCAACTACCTTCTGTGGCAGAGAATTCCACAGATTCACCACTCTCAGTGTGAAAAAATCCTTTCTCATCTCGGTCCTAAAAGACTTCCCCCTTATCCTTAAACTGTGACCCCTTGTTCTGGACTTCCCCAACATCGGGAACAATCTTCCTGCATCTAGCCTGTCCAACCCCTTAAGAATTTTGTAAGTTTCTATAAGATCCCCCCTCAATCTTCTAAATTCCAGCGAGTACAAGCCGAGTCTATCCAGTCTTTCTTCATATGAAAGTCCTGCCATCCCAGGAATCAATCTGGTGAACCTTCTCTGTACTCCCTCTATGGCAAGAATGTCTTTCCTCAGATTAGGAGACCAAAACTGTACGCAATACTCCAGGTGTGGTCTCACCAAGGCCCTGTACAACTGCAGCAGAACCTCCCTGCTCCTATACTCAAATCCCCTCGCTATGTCGCACAAAAACGCAGCTTTAAAATGTATTTTTTGGCTCAGGTGCGATGCAAATGGTGTTAAACTGGAAAGGATGCAAAGATTTTGTGGATATTGCCACGACTGGATGGCCTGAGGAGTAGGGAGAGGCTGAGCCAGCTAGGCCTCTATTCTTTGGAGCTTCTGAGGATAAGGGGTGATCTAGTAGAGGTGTATAAAATCATGTGGGGACTAGCTGGGGTGAATGCACAAGAGTCTTTCACCCAAGACAGGGGAATCAAGAACCAGTCAAATCCCTGACTCTCAGTCTGAAGAAGGGTCTCGACCCAAAACGTCACCTGTTCCTTTTCTCCAGAGATGCTGCCTGACCCGCTGAGTTACTCCAGCATTTTGGTTCCTATCTTTCAAGAACCAGGGAAAAATAGGTTTAAGGTGAGGGGATTTAATTGGAAACAATAGACAATAGACAATAGACAATAGGTGCAGGAGTAGGCCATTCAGTCCTTCGAGCCAGCACCGCCATTCAATGCGATCATGGCTGATCACTCTCAATCAGTGCCCCGTTCCTACCTTCTCCCCATACCCCCTCACTCCGCTATCCTTAAGAGCTCTATCCAGCTCTCTCCTGAAAGCATCCAACGAACTGGCCTCCACTGCCTTCTGAGGCAGAGAATTCCACACCTTCACCACTCTCTGACTGAAAAAGTTCTTCCTCATCTCCGTTCTAAATGGCCTACCCCTTATTCTTAAACTGTGGCCCCTTGTTCTGGACTCCCCCAACATTGGGAACATGTTTCCTGCCTCTAATGTGTCCAATCCCCTAATTATCTTATATGTTTCAATAAGATCCCCCCTCATCCTTCTAAATTCCAGTGTATACAAGCCCAATCGCTCCAGCCTTTCAACATACGACAGTCCCGCCATTCCGGGAATTAACCTAGTGAACCTACGCTGCACGCCCTCCATAGCAAGAATATCCTTCCTCAAATTTGGAGACCAAAACTGCACACAGTACTCCAGGTTCGGTCTCACCAGGGCCCGGTACAACTGTAGAAGGACCTCTTTGCTCCTATACTCAACTCCTCTTGTTACGAAGGCCAACATTCCATTGGCTTTCTTCACTGCCTGCTGTACCTGCATGCTTCCTTTCAGTGACTGATGCACTAGGACACCCAGATCTCGTTGAACATCCCCTCTTCCTAACTTGAGGGGATTTTTTTTCTCACCGAGGATGGTGGGTGTATGGAACAAGCTGCTGGGGAAGGTAGTTGAGGCAGATACTCTTGAGACGTTTACAAAATATCTGGACAGGTTCATGGATAGGACAGGTTTGGAGGTTTAGTGTAGATGGGACATGTTGGTTGGTGTGGGAAAGTTGGGCTGAAGGGCCTGTTTAGGGTTGCCAACTTCCTCACACCCAAATAAGGTACAAGGTGACGTCACCGCCCCGCGCCCCACGTGACCTCACCCAGCCAGCGGCCACGTGCTCCCGCTCCGCCAACGGCGGTCGCCCGGGCCGGGAGGCGGTTTGCTACGCAACCTCCGTTAGGCGGCGCCCGGGCCTCCGGGCCTACACTGTCCGGGACTACAGCGGCCCCCGGGCTACAGTGTCCGGGCCTACAGCGCCATCCGGGCCTACAGTGTCCGGGCCTACAGTGACCGGGCCTACAGTGACCGGGCCTACAGTGTCCGGGCCTACAGTGTCTGGGCCTGTAGTGTCCCGGCCTACAGTGTCCGGGCCTACAGTGTCCGGGCCTACAGTGTCCGGGCCTACAGTGTCCAGGCCTGTAGTGTCCCGGCCTACAGTGTCCGGGCCTACAGCGTCCAGGCCTACAGTGTCCGGGCCTACAGTGTCTGGGCCAACAGCTTGGCGACCCTAGGCCTGCTCCACGTTGTATGACTCTGTGACTATCTTAAGGAGTATGACACAGTTTTCTCAGCAGTGTATAGCAACAATCTTAAATCAGAAAGAAAGATACAATGAGCATTAAACCTACAGTATTCAAACATCTAAATGCAAACATAAAAGCCATTCTCTGCATTTGCTGCACTGCCCATCACTTTGTTGACCAGGAGAGTTGCAACTGCACCTCGGTACACAGATAAAGGAAAAATATGTTAGCTTTGTTCATAATATGAACTTAATTCAAAATTTTGGCAGGTCAAATTATAAGTAGACCTACGCTATAAATGTTTGGACAAAGTTATTTGTGCTGTTTGGAAATTAAATTGTGTTAGTGATTAGAAAATCTGTGTACAAGTCACTGTATAAAGACGCGTAATTTTTATACTGAACCTGACAAATGTATTGGAGCACCAAGTGTTAATGGAATGCAACCTCAGGTTCGTGCCTCTATCCTAAATTCATGACTTCTTGGCCGTTGCATCTCAGTGATTCAGGTGTCACACAGACGTTACAATCCACTTATGTCTCAATGGATGGACACAAATGCATCGTGGTTGCGCAGCGGTAGAGTTGCTGCCTTACAGCGAACGCAGCGCCGGAGACCCAGGTTCCATCCCGACCACAGGTGCCGTCTGTACGGAGTTTGTACGTTCTCCCCGTGACCTGCGTGGGTTTTCTCCGAGACCTTCGGTTTCTTCCCACCCTCCAAAGACCCACAGGTTTGTAGGATAATTGGCTTGGTAAATTGTCTCTAGTGGAGGATACTGTTAATACGTGGGGGTCTCTGGTCGGTGCGGAACCAGTGGGCCGAAGGGCCTGCTCCCCTGCTGCAAAACTTTCCAAAACTAAAATGAAAAAGCTGGCGTGACTCAGCGGGACAGGCAGCATCTCTGGAGAGAAGGAATGGGTGAGGTTTCGGGTCGAGACCCTTCTTCAGACTGACCGGATATCGACCCCGAGACGTCACCCATTCCTTCTCTCCAGGGATGCTGCCCGTCCCGCTGAGTTACTCCAGCATTTTGTGTCCACCTTTAGTGTAAACCAGCATCTGCAGTTCCTTCCCACACAAGGGACAGGTTGTAATTAGGCCTATCCATTGCATTACGGTTGAAGTGAAGATTGATCCCGGTTTCAAAATGGTGTCACATAATTTGCTGCTAATTGTCCACCTTCTGAAAATATTTTACATGAAAATGTTTGCTGTAGTATTTTAGAAACGCTAGTAAAATTATTTCCTGACTGCTTTGCGTAAGGTGTTTCTGCTTTAAGCTTAAAGAGAACTCTACCCCATTTAAAAAATGGTTCACCCGTCCACTGGTGAATTTTAGTTTAGTCACGACTCCACACGGAGCCCACTAGTTTATTTTAGTTCAGTTCAGTTCAGTGTAGTTTATTGTCACGTGTACCGAGGTACAGTGGAGAGCTTTTGTTGCGCGCTAACCAGTCAGCGGAAAGACAATACACGATTACAATCGAGCCGTCCGCAGTGTACAGTTACAGGGTAAAGGGAATAACGTTCAGTGCAAGGTGAAGTCCGATCAAAGATAGTCCGAGGGTCTCCAGTGAGGTGGATGTTAGTTCAGCACTGCTCTCTGGTTGTGGTAGGATGGTTCAGTTGCCTGATAACAGCCGGGAAGAAACGGAGTGAGGGGGTATGGGGAGAAGGCAGGAACGGGGTACTGATTGAGAATGATCAGCCATGATCACATTGAATGGCGGTGCTGGCTCGAAGGGCCGGATGGCCTCCTCCTGCACCTATTGTCTATTGTCTAATCTGGAGCTGTGCGTTTTCACACTTCTAGCCATTGGGGGAAGGATGTCCCAGGCTGCCGGTGATGGCATTGACCCAACGACATCAAACAGTTCATAGGAATTCCTGACTCAGCGTTTCTCATCCTCTTCTCCCCTGACCTTTAGCTTTTATACGGGTCTCAAATCGTTCCTTTTCTGCGGTCCATTAAGCACGAAGCTCCTTAACTGGAGACCGATTCAGCAAACGCATGCACTCAGTGCAGGCAAGGCCCAGAATTCCACAATGTGGGCAGAGTGGCCAGAGTTGCCGCCTCGCAGCGCCAGGGACCCCCGGTTCGACCCTGACACCGGGCGCTGTCTGTACGGAGTTTGTACCTTCTCCCCGTGACCTGCGTGGGTTTCCTCCGGGTGCTCCGGTTTCCTCCCGCGCCCCTAAGACGTGCTGGTTTGTAGGTTAATTGGCCTGCTGGATATCCCGTCCCAGTTGGCAACCATTTTAACTCCCCCTCCCCATCCCCACACTGACCTTTCCACCCTGGGCCTCATCCATGGTCAGATGGACTCCAGCGGGTGAGCCAATGATCATGGCTGATCGCGAGCTCACTTTGGTGGTAAGAACAGGAAGGCAGATTATTATCTGGATGGTGTCAAGTTAGGAAATGGGGAACTGCAACGAGATCTGGGTGTCCATGTTCATGATCAGCCATGATCACATTGAATGGCGGTTCTGGCTCGAGGGGCTGAATGGCCTCCTCCTGCACCTATTGTCCAATGTTTCTAACAAACTAAATCCTTTTGAAAACAAGGTGGAGTTCTCTTTAAGAATGTAAATGTCATTGCGTTTTTCAGTTTGAAAATCTACTGAGTCACTAGAGTTCTTATTCCAAGTGTTAATAATTGACCGTTATTGACTGAAGCCAATAAACTCCAGATCACAAGTATGCAGGTACATTGGGAATAGTCCTTGAGGACTCAAATGATCATTGTGGATTCTGTGAAATTATTTTGCCTTTCCAAAACAAAATAGGCTATGGATTTCTTCAATAAATCTTATTGGATCCAACGTATTCACAGTTCAGTGTTATTCTCTTTCTCTATTTCATCACCTGGGTCGGCACGGTGGCGCAGCGGTAGAGTTGCTGCCTCACAGCGCCGGAGACCCGGGTTCCATCCCGACTGCGGGTGCCGTCTGAGCGGAGTTTGTACCTTCTCCCCCGTGATACTGCGTGGGTTTTCTCCGGGCGCTGCGGTTTCCTCCCACACTCCAAAGACGTACAGGTTTGTATGTTAAATGGCTTCTGTAAAACTGGCCCTAGTGTGTGTAGGGTAGTGCTAGTGTGCAGGCGATCGATCGCTGGTCGGCGCCGACTCGATGGGCCGAAGGGCCTGTTTCTGCGCTGCATCTCCAAATTAAAAAAAAAGAAAACTTGAATCCTAATGCAGGCAATGCTCAGAATTCCAGAATGGGGTGGCACGGTGGCGCAGCGGTAGAGTTGCTGCCTCACAGCGCCAGAGACCCCGGTTCAATAGACAATAGACAATAGGTGCTGAAGGAGGCCATTCAGCCCTTCGAGCCAGCACCGCCATTCAATGTGATCATGGCTGATCATTCTCAATCAGTACCCCGTTCCTGCCTTCTCCCCATACCCCCTGACTCCGCTGTCCTTAAGAGCTCTATCTAGCTCTCTCTTCAATACATTCAGAGAATTGGCCTCCACTGCCTTCTGAGGCAGAGAATTCCACAGATTCACAACTCTCTGACTGAAAAGGTTTTTCCTCATCTCCGTTCTAAATGGCCTACCACTTATTCTTAAACTGTGGCCCCTGGTTCTGGACTCCCCCAACATTGGGAACATGTTTCCTGCCTCTAACGTGTCCAACCCCTTAATAATCTTATACGTTTCAATAAGATCCCCTCTCATCCTTCTAAATTCCAGTGTATACAAGCCTAGTCGCTCCAGTCTTTCAACATTTGACAGTCCCGCCATTCCGGGTTCGATCCTGACCCCGGGTGCTGTCCGTACAGAGTTTGTACGTTCTCCCCGTGACTTGCGTGGGTTTCCTCCGGGTGCTCTGGTTTCCTCCCGCATCCCAAAAGATGTGCAGGTGTGTAGGTTAATGGGCCTCTGTAAATTGCCCTGACTGTTTAGTTTATTGTCACGTGCACCGAAGCACCCGGAGAAAACCCACACAGGTCACGGGGAGAACGTACAAACTCCGTACAGACAGCGCCCGTAGTCGGGATGGAACCCGGGTCTCCGCCGCTGCATTGGCTGTAAGGCTGCAACTCTACCGCTGCACCACCGTGACGCCCTATACATATATACATATATATATATATGTATCTATATATATAGACACTGTAGGCCTGGACACCGTAGGCCTGCACACTGTAGGCCTGGACACTGTAGGCCCGGACACTGTAGGGCCTAGGGGCGCTGTAGGCCCAGACAGTGTAGGCCCGGAGGCCGTCTAATGGAGGTTGCAACTGCGCCACCATGCTGCCCTATACATATATACATATATGTATGTATATATATATATATATATTAATGCACACATATGTACACTTAAAAAACAAGCAACCCGCCTCCCGGCACCGGGCGGCTGCCATTGGTGGAGCGGGAGCACGTGGCCGCTGGCTGGGTCAGGTGACGTGGGGCGCGGGGCGGTGACGTCACCTTGTCCCTTATTTGGGAGTGAGGTAGTTGGCAACCTCTGGTCATGACCTCCAGCCCTGAGCTGCCCTATATTCGTCTCCACATCCGCCTGCTACCTCTACCACTCCATCTCAATATCTTCCACCATCAGCTTTCAGTTTAGAGATCCAGCAGGGAAACAGGCCCTTCGGCCCTTCACCGAGTCCGCGCTGATCATCCATCAGCCGTTCACACTAGTTCCATGCTATCCCACTTTCACATCTGCTCCCTACACACCAGCCTTTCACTGTACCTCGGTGCACGTGACAATAAACTAAACAGTCAGGTTTGTAGGTCAATTGGCTGGGCAAATGTAAACATTGTCCCTCCTGGGTGTAGGGGATCGCTGGTCAGCGCGGGCCAGTGGGCCGAAAGGGCCTGTTTCTGCGCTGTATCTCTAAACTAAGCTAATTATATAGATATGTATGTGTGTGTGTGCGCGCGTGCGTGTGTGTGTGTGCGTGTGTGTGTGTGTGTGCGTATGTGTGCCTGCGTGCGCGCTTGTGTGTGTGTGTGTGCGTGCGTGTGTGTGTGTGTGCGTGCGTGTGTGCGTGTGCGTGCGTGTATACACACACTGAACGTTCTCTCTCGTTTATCATATTGTTTACAGTGTACTATGTTTACATATCCTGTTGTCCTGCTACAAGTACGAATGTCTATCTGGAACATATGACTATAAAACACTCTTGACTCTTGACTGTAGGTCAGAGATTGGAGAACATGTTATCAGGACTGGAAGCTTGCAGCTATGGGGAACGATAGGACAGACCTGGGTCAGTGCCTCTTTGTACACATCAGTTCCCTTTGATCTGTTTGCCACTTTCCCTGCACGAACAGTCATGGAGTGACACAGTGTGGAAACAGGCCCTTCGGCCCAACCTGCCCACACCGGCCAACTTGTCCCAGCTACACTAGTCCCCCCTGCCTGCGCTTGATCCATACCCCTCCAAACCTGTCCTATCCATGTACCAATAGTTCAGTTTAGTTTAGTTTAGAGTTACAGCGTTGAAAAAGGTCCTTCAGTCCATCGAGTCCGCGCCGCCCAGCGATCCCCGCACACTAACACTATCCTACACACAAGAGGGACATGATACGCTTATACCAAGCCAATTAACCTACAAACCTGTACGTTGGAGTGTGGGAGGAAACCAGAGACCTCAGAAAAACACACTCAGGTCACGGGGAGAAGGTGCAAACTCCGTACAGACTGCGCCCGTAGTCGGGATGGAACCCGGGTCTCTGGCGCTGTGAGGCAGCAGCTCTACCCGCTGCACCACCGTGCCGCCTGTAACTGTACACTATTGCCTGCTCTACATCTAATCTAGTTCTGCAGGTGCGTCAAGGTAGACTGGCACATACACTCCCACACAAAGCTCTGCTTTGGGGAAGTTTGGACAGGAACTGGCGGCACATTGTAGAGCTGCTGCCTCACAGCGCCAGAGGCCAGGGTTCCATCCTAACCTCAGGGGCTGTCTGTGTGGAGTTTGCACGCTCTCCCCGTGACCGTGAGGGTTCCTCCAGGTGCTCCAGTGATTGCCCACACCGATCAACATGCGCCAACTACACTAGTCCCACCTGCCCGCGTTTGGCCCCTATCCCTCCAAACCCGTCCTGTCCGCGCACCTGTCTAGCTGTTTCTTAAACCTCGCTCCAAATTAAAATCCAAACGTCACCTCCCAAAATGCATCTTCGTGCTGTTATTCCATGCACCTGAAGTTAAAACAAACGTGCATTTATTTGGCAAAGAGCTTTGTGTGTTGTGATGTTTCAAAGGATGGCAAAGTCCAGTCGGTGACCATGAAGTGGGACCACAGAGAGATGGGCAGTGGCTGAGGACAGTCCATGGACCACAGTCCAGCCCCCAACCCAGCCCCCCAACCCAGCTCCCCAACCCAGCCCCCCAACCCAGCCCCCCAACCCAGCCCCCCAACCCAGCCCACAATCCAGCCCCCCAACCCAGCCCTCCAACCCAGCCCCCCAACCCAGCCCCCAACCCAGCCCCCCAACCCAGCCCCCCAACCCAGCCCCCCAACCCAGCCCCCAACCCAGCCCCCCAACCCAGCCCCCCAACCCAGCCCCCCAACCCAGCCCCCCAACCCAGCCCAGCCCCCAACCCAGCCCCCCAACCCAGCCCCCAACCCAAGCTCACACACCATGGACCACAGTCCAGCCCCCAACCCAGCCCCCCAACCCAGCCCCCCAACCCAGACCCCCAACCCAGCCCCCCCAAACCAGCCCCCCAATCCAGCCCCCCAACCCAAGCTCACACACCATGGACCACAGTCCAGCCCCAACCCAGCCCCCCAACCCAGCCCCCAACCCAAGCTCACACACCATGGACCACACACCAGCCCCCCAACCCGGCCCCCAAACCCAGCCCCCCAACCCAGCCCCCCAACCCAGCCCCCAACCCAGCCCCCCAACCCAGCCCCCAAACCCAGCCCCCCAACCCAGCTCACACACCATGGACTACAGACCAGCCCCCAACCCAGCCCCCAACCCAGCCCCCAATCCAGCCCCCCAACCCAGCCCCCCAACCCAAGCTCACACACCATGGACCACAGTCCAGCCCCCAACCCAGCCCCCCAACCCAGCCCCCAACCCAGCCCCCCAACCCAGCCCCCAACCCAGCCCCCCAACCCAGCCCAGCCCCCAACCCAGCCCCCCAACCCAGTCCCCCAACCCAGCCCCCCAACCCAGCTCCCCAACCCAGCCCCCCAACCCAGCCCCCAACCCAGCCCCACAACCCAGTCCCCCAACCCAGCCCCCAACCCAGCCCCCAACCCAGCCCCCAACCCAGCCCCCCAACCCAGCCCCCCAACCCAGCCCCCCAACCCAGCCCAGCCCCCAACCCAGCCCCCCAACCCAGCCCCCCAACCCAGCCCCCAACCCAAGCTCACACACCATGGACCACACACCAGCCCCCCAACCCAGCCCCCCAACCCAGCCCCCCAACCCAGCCTTCAACCCAGCCCCCCAACCCAGCCCCCAACCCAGCCCCCCAAACCAGCCCCCCAACCCAGCCTTCAACCCAGCCCCCCAACCCAGCCCCCCAACCCAGCCCCCAACCCAGCCCCCAACCCAGCCCCCCAACCCAGCCCCCCAACCCAGCTCACACACCATGGACTACAGACCAGCCCCCAACCCAGCCCCCAACCCAGCCCCCAATCCAGCCCCCCAACCCAGCCCCCCAACCCAAGCTCACACACCATGGACCACAGTCCAGCCCCCAACCCAGCCCCCCAACCCAGCCCCCAACCCAAGCTCACACACCATGGACCACACACCAGCCCCCCAACCCAGCCCCCCAACCCAGCTCCCCAACCCAGCCCCCCAACCCAGCCCCCCAACCCAGCCCCCAACCCAGCCCCCCAACCCAGCCCAGCCCCCAACCCAGCCCAGCCCCCAACCCAGCCCCCCAACCCAGTCCCCCAACCCAGCCCCCCAACCCAGCCCCCCAACCCAGCCCCCAACCCAGCCCCCCAACCCAGCCCCCAAACCCAGCCCCCCAACCCAGCTCACACACCATGGACTACAGACCAGCCCCCAACCCAGCCCCCAACCCAGCCCCCAATCCAGCCCCCCAACCCAGCCCCCCAACCCAAGCTCACACACCATGGACCACAGTCCAGCCCCCAACCCAGCCCCCCAACCCAGCCCCCAACCCAGCCCCCCAACCCAAGCTCACACACCATGGACCACACACCAGCCCCCCAACCCAGCCCCCCAACCCAGCCCCCCAACCCAGCTCCCCAACCCAGCCCCCCAACCCAGCCCCCCAACCCAGCCCCCCAACCCAGCCCAGCCCCCAACCCAGCCCCCAACCCAGCCCCCCAACCCAGTCCCCCAACCCAGCCCCCCAACCCAGCCCCCCAACCCAGCCCCCCAACCCAGCCCCCAACCCAGCACCACAACCCAGTCCCCCAACCCAGCCCCCAACCCAGCCCCCAACCCAGCCCCCCAACCCAGCCCCCCAACCCAGCCCCCCAACCCAGCCCCCCAACCCAGCCCAGCCCCCAACCCAGCCCCCCAACCCAGCCCCCAACCCAAGCTCACACACCATGGACCACACACCAGCCCCCCAACCCAGCCCCCCAACCCAGCCCCCCAACCCAGCCCCCCAACCCAGCCCCCCAACCCAGCCTTCAACCCAGCCCCCCAACCCAGCCCCCAACCCAGCCCCCCAACCCAGCCCCCCAACCCAGCTCACACACCATGGACTACAGACCAGCCCCCAACCCAGCCCCCAACCCAGCCCCCAATCCAGCCCCCCAACCCAGCCCCCCAACCCAAGCTCACACACCATGGACCACAGTCCAGCCCCCAACCCAGCCCCCCAACCCAGCCCCCAACCCAAGCTCACACACCATGGACCACACACCAGCCCCCCAACCCAGCCCCCCAACCCAGCTCCCCAACCCAGCCCCCCAACCCAGCCCCCCAACCCAGCCCCCAACCCAGCCCCCCAACCCAGCCCAGCCCCCAACCCAGCCCAGCCCCCAACCCAGCCCCCCAACCCAGTCCCCCAACCCAGCCCCCCAACCCAGCCCCCAACCCAGCCCCCCAACCCAGCCCCCAAACCCAGCCCCCCAACCCAGCTCACACACCATGGACTACAGACCAGCCCCCAACCCAGCCCCCAACCCAGCCCCCAATCCAGCCCCCCAACCCAGCCCCCCAACCCAAGCTCACACACCATGGACCACAGTCCAGCCCCCAACCCAGCCCCCCAACCCAGCCCCCAACCCAGCCCCCCAACCCAAGCTCACACACCATGGACCACACACCAGCCCCCCAACCCAGCCCCCCAACCCAGCCCCCCAACCCAGCTCCCCAACCCAGCCCCCCAACCCAGCCCCCCAACCCAGCCCCCCAACCCAGCCCAGCCCCCAACCCAGCCCAGCCCCCAACCCAGCCCCCCAACCCAGTCCCCCAACCCAGCCCCCCAACCCAGCCCCCAACCCAGCCCCCCAACCCAGCCCCCAACCCAGCACCACAACCCAGTCCCCCAACCCAGCCCCCAACCCAGCCCCCAACCCAGCCCCCCAACCCAGCCCCCCAACCCAGCCCCCCAACCCAGCCCCCCAACCCAGCCCAGCCCCCAACCCAGCCCCCCAACCCAGCCCCCAACCCAAGCTCACACACCATGGACCACACACCAGCCCCCCAACCCAGCCCCCCAACCCAGCCCCCCAACCCAGCCCCCCAACCCAGCCCCCCAACCCAGCCTTCAACCCAGCCCCCCAACCCAGCCCCCAACCCAGCCCCCCAAACCAGCCACCCAACCCAGCCTTCAACCCAGCCCCCCAACCCAGCCCCCCAACCCAGCCCCCCAACCCAGCCCCCCAACCCAGCCCCCAACCCAGCCCCCAACCCAGCCCCCCAACCCAGCCCCCCAACCCAGCTCACACACCATGGACTACAGACCAGCCCCCAACCCAGCCCCCAACCCAGCCCCCAATCCAGCCCCCCAACCCAGCCCCCCAACCCAAGCTCACACACCATGGACCACAGTCCAGCCCCCAACCCAGCCCCCCAACCCAGCCCCCAACCCAAGCTCACACACCATGGACCACACACCAGCCCCCCAACCCAGCCCCCCAACCCAGCTCCCCAACCCAGCCCCCCAACCCAGCCCCCAACCCAGCCCCCCAACCCAGCCCAGCCCCCAACCCAGCCCAGCCCCCAACCCAGCCCCCCAACCCAGTCCCCCAACCCAGCCCCCCAACCCAGCCCCCAACCCAGCCCCCCAACCCAGCCCCCAAACCCAGCCCCCCAACCCAGCTCACACATCATGGACTACAGACCAGCCCCCAACCCAGCCCCCAATCCAGCCCCCCAACCCAGCCCCCCAACCCAAGCTCACACACCAAGGACCACAGTCCAGCCCCCAACCCAGCCCCCCAACCCAGCCCCCCAACCCAGCTCCCCAACCCAGCCCCCCAACCCAGCCCCCCAACCCAGCCCCCAACCCAGCCCCCCAACCCAGCCCAGCCCCCAACCCAGCCCCCCAACCCAGTCCCCCAACCCAGCCCCACAACCCAGCTCCCCAACCCAGCCCCCCAACCCAGCCCCCAACCCAGCCCCCAACCCAGCCCCACAACCCAGTCCCCCAACCCAGCCCCCAACCCAGCCCCCAACCCAGCCCCCCAACCCAGCCCCCCAACCCAGCCCCCCAACCCAGCCCCCCAACCCAGCCCCCCAACCCAGCCCCCAACCCAGCCCCCCAAACCAGCCCCCCAACCCAGCCTTCAACCCAGCCCCCCAACCCAGCCCCCCAACCCAGCCCCCAACCCAGCCCCCAACCCAGCCCCCCAACCCAGCCCCCCAACCCAGCTCACACACCATGGACTACAGACCAGCCCCCAACCCAGCCCCCAACCCAGCCCCCAATCCAGCCCCCCAACCCAGCCCCCCAACCCAAGCTCACACACCATGGACCACAGTCCAGCCCCCAACCCAGCCCCCAACCCAAGCTCACACACCATGGACCACACACCAGCCCCCCAACCCAGCCCCCCAACCCAGCCCCCCAACCCAGCCCCCCAACCTAGCCCCCCAACCCAGCCCCCCAACCCAGCTCCCCAACCCAGCCCCCCAACCCAGTCCCCCAACCCAGCCCCCAACCCAGCCCCCCAACCCAGCCCCCCAACCCAGCCCCCCAACCCAGCTCCCCAACCCAGCCCCCCAACCCAGCCCCCCAACCCAGCCCCCAACCCAGCCCCCCAACCCAGCCCAGCCCCCAACCCAGCCCCCAACCCAAGCTCACACACCATGGACCACACACCAGCCCCCCAACCCAGCCCCCCAACCCAGCCCCCCAACCCAGCCTTCAACCCAGCCCCCCAACCCAGCCCCCCAACCCAGCCCCCAACCCAGCCCCCCAACCCAGCCCCCAAACCCAGCCCCCCAACCCAGCTCACACACCATGGACTATAGACCAGCCCCCAACCCAGCCCCCAACCCAGCCCCCAACCCAGCCCCCCAACCCAAGCTCACACACCATGGACCACAGTCCAGCCCCCAACCCAGCCCCCCAACCCAGCCCCCAACCCAAGCTCACACACCATGGACCACACACCAGCCCCCCAACCCAGCCCCCCAACCCAGCCCCCCAACCCAACTCCCCAACCCAGCCCCCCAACCCAGTCCCCCAACCCAGCCCCCAACCCAGCCCCCCAACCCAGCCCCCCAACCCAGCCCCCCAACCCAGCCCTCCAACCCAGCTCCCCAACCCAGCCCCCAACCCAGCCCCCCAACCCAGCCCCCCAACCCAGCTCCACAACACAAGCTCACACACCATGGACCACACTCCAGCCCCCCAATCCAGCCCCCAACCCAGCCCCCCAGCCCAGCCCTCCAACCCAGCTCCCCAACCCATCCCCCCAACCCAGCTCCCCAACCCATCCCCCCAACCCAGCCCCCCAACCCAGCCCCCCAACCCAGCTCCCCAACCCAAGCTCACAGCCCATGGACCACACACCATGGACCACCATGGCTCACACACCAGCCCCTAACCCAACTCCCCAACACAAGCTCACACACCATGGACTACACACCAGCCCCCCAACTCAGCCCCCCAACCCAGCCCCCCAACCCAGCCCCCAACCCAGCCCCCCAACCCAACCCAGCCCCCCAACCCAGCCCCCCAACCCAACCCAGCCCCCCAACCCAGCCCCCAACCCAGCCCCCCAACCCAACCCAGCCCCCCAACCCTAGCTCTGTCCCTTCACCTTATGTTGACTGCACCCACTTTAGCTGAGACTAAGAAGATGGAGAGTCTGAAGAAGGGTCTCGACCCGAAACGTCACTCATTCCTTCTCTCCTCGACGCTGCCTGACCCCTGAGATACTCCAGCATTTTGTGATACCTTCGATTTGTACCAGCATCTGCAGTTATTTCCCTACACTACATGGGGAGTGAGGTACATGGGGAGTGAGGTACATGGGGTACATGGGGTACTTGGGGTTCACCGTCCCACTGTCCCTTGGTGAACCCGGCTTGACGGAGTGCAGCGTAGGTTCGCCAAGTTAATTCCCGGAATGGCGGGACTGTCATACGTTGAAAGGCTGGAGCGACTGGGCTTGTATACACTGGAATTTAGAAGGATGAGAGGGGATCTTATTGAAACATATAAGATTATTAAGGGGTTGGACACGTTAGAGGCAGGAAACATGTTCCCAATGTTGGGGAGTCCAGAACAAGGGGCCACAGTTTAAGAATAAGGGGTAGGCCATTTAGAACGGAGTTGAGGAAAACCTTTTTCACCCAGAGAGTTGTGAATCTGTGGAATTCTCTGCCTCAGAAGGCAGTGGAGGCCAATTCTCTGAATGCATTCAAGAGAGAGCTAGAAAGAGCTCTTAATGATAGCGGAGTCAGGGGGTATGGGGAGAAGGCAGGAACGGGGTACTGATTGAGAATGATCAGCCATGATCACATTGAATGGCGGTGTTGGCTCGAAGGGCCGAATGGCCTCCTCCTGCACCTGTTGCCTATTGTCTATTGTTCAGGAGCTCGTAGACTTACAATGGGGTTACATTCCAATAAACCCATCGTAAACCGAAAATATCGCGAGTCCAAGCATCGTAGGTTAAGGAGCATCTGTACGAAGAACTTGTGAAACATATGTGTGTGTTGTCCAAGGTTTCCCGCATGAGTTTACAGGAGTTGTACGCAAAAACACAGCATTCCACTGTACCTAGGTAGATGTGGTAATAACATTCCCAGTCTGACCTTTCTGTCATGGGCCTCCTCCAGTGCCATAGTGAGGCCCACTGGAAATTGGAGGAACAGCACCTCATATTTCGCCTGGGCAGCTTGCAGCCCAGTGGTATGAACATTGACTTCTCCAACTTTAGATAGTTCCTCTGTCCCTCTCTTCCCCTCCTCCCTCTATCTTCCTGTCTCCACCTATATCCTTCCTTTGTCCCGCCCCCCCCTGACATCAGTCTGAAGAAGGGTCTCGACCCGAAACGTCACCCATTCCTTCTCTCCCGAGATGCTGCCTGACCTGCTGAGTTACTCCAGCATTTTGTGAATAAATACCTTCGAAGTATCATTGAATAATCTATATACTAACACTCCCGTTTGTTTGTTTGTTAGTTTGTTTGTTCCTGAACTACAGCCAAAACGGTACACGATAGCGTGACAATTTTAGGCCCACGTTACTCAACGTTGTCCCTTTGGTGCTAATGGAAGAAGTTTCATTGAAATTGGTGTTTTAGTTTTTAAGTCATTCACATTTTAAAGTTTCAATCTATCTCCTAGGGAGGGAGGGTAGAGGGAGGGAGGGGGGGGAGGGGGTGGAGGGAGGGGGGAAAGGAGGGAGGAATAAGGGGGGTTGGGGAGGAGGGGAAGGGGAGGGGAAGGGGAGGGGGGAGGGGGGAAGGGGGAAGGGGAGGGGGGAGGGGGGGAGGGGTGGAGGGGAAGAGGGAGGGAGGGAGGGCGGAGGGGGAGGGGACGGGGGGAATGGGGGAGGAGGAGGGGAGAGGGGAGGGGAGGGGGAGGGGGTGGGGAGTGGGGGAGGAGAGGGTGCTGCACTAATGCAGGAGAGGTTTGGGCCCAACGGGTCCACTTGGTCTAGTAGGATTTACAAAGTACAGTCTTGGATTCTAATAAGGAAGGAAATATGAAATTAAAATCAAAACTCCGATACATTTCTGTAGTCTGAGGGTGGTGAATCTGTGGGATTCATTGCCACAGACGGCTGTGGAGGCCAAGTCAGTGGATAGATAGATTCCTGATCAGTGCGGGTGTCAGGGGTTACGGGGAGAAGGCAGGAGAATGGGGTTAGGAGGGAGAGATAGATCAGCCATGGTAGAATGGTGGAGTAGACGATGGGCCGAATGGCCTCATTCTGTTCCCATCACTCATGAACATTATGAATTTAGATATGCTAAGGTTGTCGCCCCGATCTTCCAGGCTGCCTTGATGCTCCCACTGCACTTTTTTTACCTGCACTTACTCTGTAGCTGTAACAATATATCCTGCACTCTGTTTATTTTCCCTTTTTGAACGTTAGACTTTAGAGAGACAGCACAGAAACAGGCCCTTCAGTCCACCGAGTCTACACTGGTCATCCTGTACACTAACACTGTCCTGCACACACTCGGGACAATATGCAATTGTAGCAAGGCCAATTGTCTGTCTGTCTGTCTGTCTGTCCGTCCGTCCGTCCGTCCGTCCGTCCGTCCGTCTGTCTGTCTCTGCCTTAAAAATATCAACTGACGGCCTCCACAGCCTTCTGTGGCAATGAATTCCACAGATTCACCACCCTCTGACTAAAGAAATTAGACAATAGACAATAGGTGCAGGAGGAGGCCATTCGTCCCTTCGAACCAGCACCGCCATTCACCGTGATCATGGCTGATCATTCTCAATCAGTACCCCGTTCCTGCCTTCTCCCCATACCCCCTGGCTCCACTATCTTTAAAAGTATCTAACTCTCTCTCGAAAGCATCCAGAGAAAGTACCCACTGCCTTCTGGGTACGGGAACGGGTTACTGATTGTGGATGATCAGCCATGATCACAATGAATGGCGGTGCTGGCTAGCCTTGCTGTTGGCTAGCCTCGCAGGTTCCACTTCATTTCATGCCAACGTCTCAAAATCCTCCATCCCATCCATCTCCTTTTAAGTCAGAAAGACTTGGCGATCAGTTTACAGATTCCTGGAAGGAACAGTGATCCTTGCTGAGGCATCAAATAGTGGGAAGAGGCGGTTTGACATGCGCCAGGCAGCGGCAGGTCGATGGCATCCTTCCATCATCTCCCCCGGCCCACGCCACTCTCTGTCTGCACAACTGCCAATCTGTCCCCCCACCCCCACAGCTGTTTCATTGAGTCAGAGATTGACACAGATCACAACCAGGCCCTTCAGCCCAACCCGTCTTCATAACATCACAAGACTGTCGTACATTGAAAGACTGGAGCGACTAGGCTTGTATACGCTGGAATTTAGAAGGTTGAGAGGGGATCTTATTGAACCCTTTCCAGCTTGAGGTCGCAAAGTGCTGCCTGCCCATTCCCTCCACAGACGCTGCCTGACCCACTGATTTGCCACGGCACTCTGCGCAAGGTCAAATGTGCAATACTGCCCTCAGGACGGGGCCAGTCAGAGACTCGGCTCCGCTAATCAACTGTTTGTTTTAAGTCTTAGCTTTGTCGGGAACAACACTTAAAAAACCATCCAAACATGTTCTCCATCTTGAGCTTAATCTTAAGCAAAGTGTTTGGTTAAAGATTAGAGCCACCTTCACACTTTGGAATCAAATAAATTGCATTACAACCGAGCATCAGTTTTAATGGATAACTAGACCAAGTGGACCCGTTGGGCCCAAACCTCTCCTGCATTGGTGCAGCACCTTCCCCTCCCCCCCTCCCCTCTCTCCTCAACCCCCCCCCCTCCCTTCTCCCCCACTCCCCCCTTCCCCCCTCCCTCCTCCCCCCTCCCCTCCCCTCCTTTTAAACTTTAAAATGTGAATAACTTAAAAAATATAAGACCGATTTCAATAAAACTACTTGCATTATCACTAAAGTGACGATGGTGAGTGAGGCGGGGCCTAAAATTGTCACGCTATTGTGCACCGTTTTGGCTGAAGTTCAGTCACAAACAAGATAACAAACGAGAGTTTTAGTCTGTAGGTGACTTTACACTCCCTCTGAAGTAACCTTGCACGGTGGCGCAGCGGTAGAGTTGCTGCCTCACAGCGCCAGAGACCCGGGTTCCATCCCGACTACGGGCGCTGTCTGTACAGAGTTTGTACCTTCTCCCCGTGACCTGCGTGGGTTTTCTCCGCATGGTCATAAGATCATAAGTGATAGGAGAAGAATTAGGCCATTCGGCCCATCAAGTCTACTCCGCCATTCAATCATGGCTGATCTATCTCTCCCTCCTAACCCCATTCTCCTGCCTTCTCCCCATAACCCCTGACACCTGTACTGATCAATAGACAATAGGTGCAGGAGGAGGTCATTCAGCCCTTCGAGCTAGTACCGCCTTTCACCGTGAACATGGCTGATCATTCACAATCAATACCCCATTCCTTCCTTCTCCCCATATCTCTTGACTCCGCTCTCCTTAAGAGCTCTGGAATTCACAAAAAGTTTTTCCTCATCTCCGTTCTAAATGGCCTACCCCTTATTCTTAAACTGTGGCCCCTGGTTTGGAACTCCCCCAACATCGGGAACATGTTTCCTGCCTCTAGCGTGTCCAATCCCTTAATAATCTTATGTGTTCTTCTAAATTCCTTCCTTCTAAATTCCAGAGTATACAAGCCCAGTTGCTCCAGCCTTTCAACGTACGACAGTCCCGCCATTCCAGGAATTAACCTAGTAAACCTACGCTGCACGCCCTCAATAGCAAGAATATCCTTCCTCAAGTTTGGAGACCAAAACTGCACACAGTACTCCAGGTGCGGTCTCACTAGGGCCCGGTACAACTGCAGAAGGACCTCTTTGCTCCTATACTCAACTCCTCTTGTTATGAAGGCCAACATTCCATTGGCTTTCTTCACTGCCTGCTGTACCTGCATGCTTCCTTTCAGTGACTGATGCACTAGGACACCCAAGAATCTACCCAAGGACAATCAAGAATCTACAGTATCGATCTCTGCTTCACAAAAATATCCACTGACTTGGCCTCCTGTGCCGTCTGTGGCAAAGAATTCCAAAGATTCACCACCCTCTGACTAGAGAAATTCCTCCTCATCTCCTTCCTTAAAGAACATCCTTTAATTTGGAGAGGATGCAGAGGGGGGTTTACTGGAACGCTGCCTGGATTAGAGGGCGTTACCTCCTACGAGAGTTCACATGTTCACAGGTTACAGGAGTAGAATTAGGCCATTCGGCCCATCGAGTCTACTCTGCCATTCAATCATGGCTGATCTATCTCTCCCTCCTAACCCCATTCCTCCTGCCTTCTCCCCATAACCCCTGACTTTTATTGTGCAGCTTTAAATTGCAAGTTATGAAGCCCTGTTTAATTGAACTTTGCTCGCAGCAGGAGAACGGGGAAAACATTGTCCGGCACGGTGGCGCAGCGGTAGAGTTGCTGCCTTACAGCGTCAGAGACCCGGGTTCCATCCTGACTACCGGGCGCTGCCTGTACGGAGTTTGTACCTTCTCCCCGTGACCTGCGTGGGTTTTCTCCGGGTGCTCCAGTTTCCTCCAGAATCTGTGGCACCATGGGGGAGCTCGCAGTCTCGGGTAGAGACTGGTGTCGGGAAGCTCCAAATCGCAGGTTCGACCAGCCCTAACCCGGGGTCCGATCGCCCGGCGCGGGGGAGCTGAGACCCTCCCCCCCCCCCCCCCGATGCAGGAGCTTGATGGCCCTGATGCGGAGGGAGGGCCCGACCGCTGGAGGACAAAGAAGGGAAGAGATTGAACTGTTTTTACCTTCCATCACAGTGAGGAATGTGGGGGAGTTACTGTGGGGGATGTTCATGTTAAATGTATTTGTGTGTTTTGTTGCTGTTAATTGGTGCTGTTAACGACTGTGATGGCAAATCAAATTCCTCGTATGTTGCAAAACATACTTGGCTAATAGAAACATAGAAACATAGAAACATAGAAACATAGAAACATAGGTGCAGGAGGAGGACATTCGGCCCTTCGAGCCTGCACCACCATTCAATATGATCATGGCTGATCATCCAGCTCAGTAACCTGTACCTGCCTTCTCTCCATACCCCCTGATCCCTTTAGACACAAGGGCCACATCTAACTCCCTCTTAAATATAGCCAATGAACTGGCCTCAACTACCTTCTGTGGCAGAGAATTCCACAGACTCACCACACTCTGTGTGAAGAAATGTTTTCTCATCTCGGTCCTAAAAGACTTCCCCCTTATCCTTAAGCTGTGACCCCTGGTTCTGGACTTCCCCAACATCCGGAACAATCTTCCCGCATCTAGCCTCTCCAACCCCTTAAGAATTTTATATGTTTCAATAAGATCCCCCCTCAGTCTTCTAAATTCCAGCGAGTACAAGCCCAGTCTATCCAGTCTTTCTTCATATGAAAGTCCTGCTATCCCAAGGATCAATCTGGTGAACCTTCTCTGTACTCCCTCTAAGGCTAGGAGACCAAAACTGTACACAATACTCAAGGTGTGGTCTCACCAAGGCCCTGTACAACTGCAGCAGAACCTCCCTGCTCCTAAACTCAAATCCTCTTGCTATGAATGCCAACATACCATTCGCTTTCTTCACTGCCTGCTGCACCTGCACGCTTGCTTTCAATGACTGGTGCACCATGACACCCAGGTCACGTTGCATCTCCCCTTCTCCCAATCGGTCACCATTCAGGTAATACTCTGCTTTCCTGTTCTTGCCGCCAAAGTGGATAACCTCACATTTATCCACATTATATTGCATCTGCCATGCATTTGCCCACTCGCTAATCTATCCAAGTCACTCTGCAGCCTCCTAGCATCCTCCTCACAGCTAACACTGCCACCCAGCTTCGTGTCATCCGCAAACTTAGAGATGTTGCATTCAATTCCCTCGTCCAAATCATTAATATACACTGTAAATAGCTGGGGTCCCAGCACTGAGCCTTGCGGTACCCCACTAGTCACTGCCTGCCATTCCGAAAAGGACCCGTTTATTCCTACTCTTTGCTTCCTGTCTGCCAGCCAGTTCTCTATCCACCTCAACACTGAACCCACAATACCGTGTGCTTTAAGTTTGTACCCCGATAAACGGTAATAAAGCATGATTATGATTATTTAGATTTAGATTTAGAAATACAGCACGGAAACAGGCCCTTCGGCCCACCGAGTCCGCGCCGCCCAGCGATCCCCGCACACTAACACTATCCTACACACACTAGGGACAATTTTTACATTTGCCCAGCCAATTAACCTACATACCTCTACGTCTTTGGAGTGTGGGAGGAAACCAAAGATCTCGGAGAAAACCCACGCAGGTCACGGGGAGAACGTACAAACTCCGTACAGACGGCGCCCGTAGTCAGGATGGAACCCGAGTCTCCAGCTGTAAGGCAGCAACTCTACCGCTGCGCCACCGTGCCGCCCTATGATGATTTTATACTTCTACCAGGTCTTCCCTCAAACTCCAAAGTTCCAGTGAAAAAATTCCAGGTCTACACAACCTCTCCAGGCAGCGAATACACCCTAATGCAGGAAGCATTCTGGTAAACCTCCTCTCCACCCTCTCCAGAGCCTCCATATCCTTCCTGTAATGCGGGTGCTGTCTGTACGGAGTTTTACCTTCTCCCCGTGACCGCGTGGGTTTTCTCCGGGTGCTCCGGTTTTCTCCCAAGCTCCAACGACGTACTGGTTTATCGGTTGTCAAAAGTGCTGGAGTAACTCAGCGGGTCAGGCAGCATCTGTGGAGAACACGGATAGGTGACGTTTCACAGAGTGCTGGAGTAACTCAGCAGGTCAGGCAGCATCTGTGGAGAACATGGATAGGTGACGTTTCACAGAGTGCTGGAGTAACAATAGACAATAGACAATGGACAATAGGTGCAGGTGTAGGCCATTCGGCCCTTCAAGCCAGCACCGCCATTCAATGTGATCATGGCTGATCATTCTCAATCAGTACCCCGTTCCTGCTTTCTCCCCATAACCCCTGACTCCGCTATCCTTAAGAGCTCTATCTAGCTCTCTCTTGAATGTATTCAGAGAATTGGCCTCCACTGCCCTCTGAGGCAGAGAATACCACAGATTCACAACTCTCTGACTAAAAAAGGTTTTCCTCATCTCTGTTCTAAATGGCCTACCCCTTATTCTTAAACTGTGACCCCTGGTTCTGGACTCCCCCAGCGGGTCAGGCAGCATCTGTGGAGAACATGGATAGGTGACGTTTCACAGAGTGCTGGAGTAACTCAGCGGGTCAGGCAGCATCTGTGGAGAACACGGATAGGTGACGTTTCACAGAGTGCTGGAGTAACTCAGCGGGTCAGGCAGCATCTGTAGAGAACATGGATAGGTGACGTTTCGAGTCGGGTCCCTTCTTCAGACTGCAACTCATTCCATACTCCCACCACTCTTTGTGTAAAAAAGTTACCCCCTCAGGTTTTAGATTAAATGTACCCCTCTTACCATAAATTTTTCATTCGTCTAAAAGGAAGAGATATATTCATCTGACAGCAAGAATTAAGGGGCAAAAGACTCGTGGCAAAGCGTATGAAGGATAGTTTAGTTTAGTTTAGAGATACAGCACGGAAACAGGCCCTTCGGCCCACCGAGTCCGCACCGACCAGCGATCCCCGCACACGAACACTGTCCTACACACACTAGGGACAATTTACATTTATACCAAGCCAATTAGCCAACAAACCTGTACGTCTTTGGAGTGTGGGAGGAAACCGGAGTGGGTGATGAATCTGTGGGATTCATTGCCACAGATGGCTGTGGAGGCCAAGTCAGTGGATATTTATAACTCGGAGATAGATAGATTCTCGATTAGCGTCAGGTGTCAAGAAAATATGTGGGGCTAGTGGGGCCCATAACAGATGCACAGGGTGGAAATGTCAACGACTTTACAACGTAACGTCAAAAGTGTTTCATTGCCATAAGTATCGACAATGGAACAATGAAATTCTTATTTGCAGCAGTATAACAGAACAATAAACACAATACTCGTGGATAACGACAATAAACAAAAATAAATCAATGCGTTAATAAGTCGAAGATAGACACAAAAAGCTGGAGTAACTCAGCGGGTCAGGCAGCATCTGTGGAGAACATGGATAGGTGACGTTTCACAGAGTGCTGGAGTAACTCAGCGGGTCAGGCAGCATCTGTGGAGAACATGGATAGGTGACGTTTCACAGAGTGCTGGAGTAACTCAGCGGGTCAGGCAGCATCTGTGGAGAAAAGGAATAGGGTTGTTTTGGGTCGAGACCCTTCCTCAGTCCCGACCTATCCCCCATTCCTTTTCTCCACAGATGCTGCCTGACCCGCTGAGTTACTCCAGCACTCTGTGTCTATCTTTTATTTTAACCAGCATCTGCAGTTCTTTCCTACACATTTACAGTTCCTTCCTACACGTTAATAAGTCACTACAAGTTCTCCATGCACCACAGACAGTCCATAGTACATAGTTTAATTAGTTTAAACTAAACTCTTGCACAGCACCAAATAGAGTCACAGTGTCACACAGCACGGAAACAGGCCCTTCGGCTCAGCTTATCCGTGCTAGCCAAGATACCTAGTCTAGGGTTGCCAACTTCTTCACTCCCAAATACGGGACAAGGTGACGTCACCGCTCCGCGCCCCCACGTGACCTCACCCAGCCAGCGGCCACCTGCTCCCGCTCCACCAATGGCTCCTGCCCGGGCCGGGAGGCGGGGTTGCTAAGCAACCTCCATTAGGCAGCGCCCGGGCCTCCGGACCTAGACCGTCCGGACGACACTATCCGTGCCTACAACGGCCCCCGATCCTACAGTGGCCATGCCTACAGTGTCCGGTCCTACAGTGTCCGGGCCCACAGTGTCCGGGCCCACAGTGTCCGGGCCCACACTGTCCGGGCCCACAGTGTCCGGGCGCACAATGTCCGGGCCCACAGTGTCCGGTCCTACAGTGTCCGGGCCTACAGTGTCCGGGCCTACAGTGTCCAGGCCTACAGTGTCCGGGCCTACAGTGTCCGGGCCTACAGTGTCCGGGCCCACAGTGTCCGGGCCTACAGTGTCTGGGCATACACTGTCCAGGCCTACAGTGTCCGGGCCCACAGTGTCCGGGCCTACAGTGTCCGGTCCCACAGTGTCCGGGCCCACAGTGTCCGGGCCCACAGTGTCCGGGCCCACAGTGTCCGGGCCCACAGTGTCCGGGCCCACAGTGTCCGGGCCCACAGTGTCCGGGCCCACAGTGTCCGGGCCCACAGTGTCCGGGCCCACAGTGTCCGGGCCCACAGTGTCCGGGCCCACAGTGTCCGGGCCCACAGTGTCCGGGCCCACAGTGTCCGGGCCCACAGTGTCCGGGCCCACAGTGTCCGGGCCCACAGTGTCCGGGCCCACACTGTCCGGGCCCACAGTGTCCGGGCCCACAGTGTCCGGGCCCACAGTGTCCGGGCCCACAGTGTCCGGGCCCACACTGTCCGGTCCCACAGTGTCCGGTCCCACAGTGTCCGGGCCCACAGTGTCCGGGCCCACAGTGTCCGGGCCCACAGTGTCCGGGCCCACAGTGTCCGGGCCCACAGTGTCCGGGCCCACAGTGTCCGGGCCCACAGTGTGCGGGCCCACAGTGTCCGGGGCCACAGTGTCCGGGCCCACAGTGTCCGGGCCCACAGTGTCCGGGCCTACACTGTCCGGGCCCACACTGTCCGGGCCTACATTGTCCGGGCCCACAGTGTCCGGGCCTACACTGTCTGGGCATACACTGTCCGGGCCTAATATGGGACAAGGGCGGTCCCGTACGGGACAAGCCAATTTAGCCCAAAATACGTAATGTCCCGGCTAATGCTGGACAGTTGGCAACCCTACCCAGCACGGAAACTGGCCCTATGGTTCAACTTGTTCATGCTGATCAAGATACATAGTCCCACATGCCTGCGTTTGGCCCATGTCCCTCTAAACCTCCTACATGGATATGAACCGTAACAATGAATGAACCGTAACAATGAATGAACAATAGCTTGTCCCTAGCTATAGTTTTACAGGTAGATTAGACATTAGAATTATGGGTAGAATTGCTGCCTCACAGCGCCAGAGACCCGGGTTTGGCTTTGACTACGGATGCTGTCTGTACGGAGTTTGTACGTTCTCCCCCTGACCTGCGTGGGTTTTCTCCGGGTGCTCCGGTTTCCTCCCACACTCCAAAGACGTACAGGTTTGTAGCTTAACTGGATTCTACAAAATGTGTAAATTGTCCCTGGTGTGTGTAGGGTAGAGTCAGTGTGTGAGGATCGCTGGTCGGCACGGACTCGGTGGGCCGAAGGGCCTGTTTCCCTGCGGTATCTCTGCACGGATGCAGTCAGACACAGGTGAATTGATCATAGGGAACAAGGACATGGCAGACCAATTGAATAACTACTTTGGTTCTGTCTTCACTAAGGAAGACATAAATAATCTGCCGGAAATAGCAGGGGACCGGGGGTCTAATGAGATGGAGGAATTGAGTGAAATCCAGGTTAATCGGGAAGTGGTGTTAGGTAAATTAAATGGATTAAAGGCCGATAAATCCCCAGGGCCAGATAGGCTGCATCCCAGAGTGCTTAAGGAAGTAGCCTCAGAAATAGTGGATGCATTAGTGATAATTTTTCAAAACTCTTTAGATTCTGGAGTAGTTCCTGAGGATTGGAGGGTAGCTAATGTAACCCCACTTTTTAAAAAGGGAGGGAGAGAATGAGATAGAGGAAGAGGGAGGGAGGGAGGGAGTGAGAGTGGGAGGGAGGGAGGGAGGGAGGGAGAGAGGGAGAGAGGGAGGGAGGGAGGGAGGGAGAGAGGGAGAGAGGGAGGGAGGGAGGGAGGGAGGGAGGGAGGGAGGGAGGGAGGGAGGGAGGGAGGGAGGGAGGGAGGGAGGGAGGGAGAGAGGGAGAGAGGGAGGGAGGGAGGGAGAGAGGGAGAGAGGGAGGGAGGGAGGGAGGGAGGGAGGGAGAGAGGGAGGGAGGGAGGGAGGGAGGGAGGGAGGGAGGGAGGGAGGGAGGGAGGGAGGGAGGGAGGGAGGGAGGGAGGGAGGGAGGGAGGGAGTGGGAGGGAGGGAGGGAGTGAGAGTGGGAGGGAGGGAGGGAGGGAGGGAGGGAGGGTGAGAGTAAGAGTGAGAGTGGGAGGGAGGGAGGGAGGGAGGGAGGGAGTGAGAGTGGGAGGGAGGGAGGGAGGGAGAGTGAGAGTGGGAGGGAGGGAGGGAGGGAGTGAGAGTGGGAGGGAGGGAGGGAGGGAGGGAGGGAGGGAGGGAGGGAGAGGGAGAGTGAGAGTGAGAGTGAGAGTGGGAGGGAGGGAGGGAGGGAGGGAGAGTGGGAGGGAGGGAGGGAGGGAGGGAGGGAGGGAGGGAGTGGGAGGGAGTGAGAGTGGGAGGGAGGGAGGGAGGGAGGGAGGGAGGGAGGGAGGGAGGGAGGGAGGGAGGGAGTGAGGGAGGGAGGGAGGGAGGGAGGGAGGGAGGGAGGGAGGGAGGGAGGGAGGGAGGGAGAGTGAGAGTGGGAGGGAGGGAGGGAGGGAGGGAGGGAGGGAGGGAGTGAGGGAGGGAGGGAGGGAGGGAGGGAGGGAGTGGGAGGGAGGGAGGGAGTGAGAGTGGGAGGGAGGGAGGGAGGGAGGGAGGGAGGGAGGGAGGGAGGGAGGGAGGGAGGGAGAGAGGGAGGGAGGGAGGGAGGGAGGGAGGGAGGGAGGGAGGGAGGGACAGGACATTGTAAGGAAGTCCTGCACCAGGATCTGCAGAAGCCGGTGGGTGATCAGTGCTGGAGTGGAGACTCTGTGTTGACAGAGATACTGCGCGGGGCCACGTCTGACAGCTGGTGAAGAGAGGGAGAGAGAGAGGGAGAGAGAGAGGGGGGCCAGTTTGCTCAACAAGTCTGTAAGTGTGGAGGCCAGCCTGCTTCATGCACTGGGCAGTGCTGCAAACATTCCTTGTGTGTTCTCACCCTAAAAGCTCTCACCCTTTTAGTTAAGGGTTCGGTGAGTTAAGGGTTCAGTGAGTTAAGGGTTCAGTGAGTTCAGGGTTCAGTGAGTTCAGGGTTCAGTGAGTTAAGGGTTCGGTGAGTTAAGGGTTCAGTGAGTTCAGGGTTCAGTGAGTTAAGGCTTCAGTGAGTTCAGGGTTCAGTGAGTTCAGGGTTCAGTGAGTTAAGGGTTCGGTGAGTTAAGGGTTCGGTGAGTTAAGGGTTCGGTGAGTTAAGGGTTCAGTGAGTTCAGGGTTCAGTGAGTTCAGGGTTCGGTGAGTTAAGGGTTCGGTGAGTTAAGGGTTCAGTGAGTTCAGGGTTCAGTGAGTTCAGGGTTCGGTGAGTTAAGGGTTCGGTGAGTTAAGGGTTCGGTGAGTTAAGGGTTCAGTGCTTTTTAGTAAAGGTACAGTTTAAAGGATTAAGAGGGGTTTGATTTAATTTGGGGGTAAGACATGTCAGATGAGATCGGCCCCGTGGATTGCTCATCCTGCAACATGTGGGAGATCAGAGATATTGTCGGTGTCCCTGATGACAACGTGTGCAGGAAGTGTGTCCAGCTGCAGCTCCTGGCAAACCGCATTGAACGGTTGGAGCTGCGGTTGGACTCATTCTGGAGCATCCACGATGCTGAGAAGGTCGTGAATAGCACGTATAGTGAGTTGGCCACACCGCAGGTAAAAGATAAGCGGACAGAAAGGAAACGGGTGGCCACTAGCCAGCGTAGCAGTAGGCAGGTAGTGCAGGAGTCTCCTGCGGTCATCTCCCTCCTAAACAGATATGCCATTTTGGATACTGTTGGGGGAGATGGCTCATCAGGGGAAGGCAGCAGCAGCCAAGTTCATGGCACCGTGGGTGGCTCTGCGGCCAAAGAGGGGAGGAAAAAGAGTGGAAGGGCTATAGTGATAGGGGATTCAATTGTAAGGGGAATAGATAGGCGTTTCTGCGGCCGCAAACGAGACTCCAGGATGGTATGTTGCCTCCCTGGTGCAAGGGTCAGGGATATCTCTGAGCGGCTGCAGGACATTCTGGAGGGGGAGGGTGAGCAGCCAGTTGTTGTGGTGCACATTGGCACCAACGATTTAGGTAAAAAACGGGATGAGGTCCTACAAGGTGAATTTAGAGAGCTAGGAGATAAACTAAAAAGTAGGACCTCAAAGGTAATAATCTCTGGATTACTACCAGTGCCACGTGCTAGTCAGAGTAGGAATAGGAGGATATTTCAGATGAATACGTGGCTTGAAAAATGGTGCAAGGGGGAGGGATTCAAATTTTTAGGACATTGGAACCAGTTCTGGGAGAGGTGGGACCAGTACAAACAGGACGGTCTGCACCTGAGCTGGAATGGAACCAATGTCCTAGGGGGAGTGTATGCTAGTGCTGTCGGGGAGGATTTAAACTAATGTGGCAGGGGGATGGGAGCAGGAGCAGAGAGACAGAGGGGTGTAAAATGAGGGTAGAAGCAACAGGTAGCAAGGTGAAAAGTAAAAGTGGCAGGCAGACAAATCCAGGGCAAAAATCAAAAAGGGCCACTTTTCAACATAATTGTATAAGGGGTAAGAGAGTTGTAAAAACAAGCCTGAAGGCTTTGTGTCTCAATGCAAGGAGTATACGTAATAAGGTGGATGAATTAAATGTGGAGATAGTTATTAATGATTATGATATAGTTGGGATTACGGAGACATGGCTCCAGGGTGACCAAGGCTGGGAGCTCAACATCCAGGGATATTCTATATTCAGGCCGGATAGACAGAAAGGAAAAGGAGGTGGGGTAGCGTTACTGGTTAGAGAGGAGATTAAAGCAGTGGAAAGGAAGGACATTAGCTTGGAGGAAGTGGAATCGATATGGGTAGAGCTGCGAAACACTAAGGGGCAGAAAACGCTAGTGGGAGTTGTGTACAGGCCACCTAACAGCAGTAGGAAGGTTGGGGATGGCATCAAGCAGGAAATTAGAAATGCATGCACTAAAGGTGCAGCAGTTATAATGGGTGACTTCAATCTACATATAGATTGGGTGAACCAAACTGGCAGGGGTGCTGAGGAAGAGGATTTCTTGGAATGTTTGAGAGATGGTTTTCTAAACCAACATGTCGAGGAACCAACGAGAGAACAGGCCATTCTAGACTGGGTATTGAGTAATGAGGAAGGGTTAGTTAGCAGTCTTGTTGTGCGAGGCCCCTTGGGCAAGAGTGATCATAATATGGTAGAGTTCTTCATTAGGATGGAGAGTGACAAAGTCAATACAGAAACAAGTGTTCTGAACTTAAAGAAAGGTAACTTTGAGGGTATGAGGCGTGAATTGTCCAAGATAGACTGGCGATTGATGCTGAAAGGGTTGACGGTGGACATGCAATGGAAGGCATTTAAAGGTCGCATGGATGAACTACAACAAGTGTTCATCCCAGTTTGGCAAAAGAACAAACCAGGAAAGGTAGTGCATCCGTGGCTAACAAGGGAAATCAAGGATAGTATTAAAACAAAAGATGAAGCATACAGATTAGCCAGAAAAAGTAGCATACCAGAGGACTGGGAGAAATTCAGAGTCCAGCAGAGGAGGACAAAGGGCTTAATTAGGAAAGGGAAAATAGATTATGAGGGAAAACTGGCAAGGAACATAAAAACTGACTGCAAAAGCTTTTATAGATATGTCAAGAGAAAAAGATTAGTTAAGACAAATAGGGAACAAGGAGATGGCAGACCAATTGAACAAATACTTTGGTTCTGTCTTCACTAAGGAAGACATAAACCGTCTGCCGGAAATAGCGGGGGACCGGGGGTCTAATGAGATGGAGGAACTGAGGGAAATCCAGGTTAGTCGGGAAGTGGTGTTAGGTAAATTAAATGGATTAAAGGCAGATAAATCTCCAGGGCCAGATAGGCTGCATCCCAGAGTGCTTAAGGAAGTAGCCTCAGAAATAGTGGATGCATTAGTGATAATTTTTCAAAACTCTTTAGATTCTGGAGTAGTTCCTGAGGATTGGAGGGTAGCTAATGTAACCCCACTTTTTAAAAAGGGAGGGAGAGAGAAAACGGGGAATTATAGACCAGTTAGCCTAACATTGGTAGTGGGGAAAATGCTAGAGTCAGTTATTAAAGATGTGATAGCATTACATTTGGAAAGTGGTGAAATCATCGGACAAAGTCAGCATGGATTTACCAAACGCAAATCATGTCTGACGAATCTTATAGATTTTTTCGAGGATGTAACTAGTAGAGTGGATAAGGGAGAACCAGTCGATGTGTTGTATCTGGACTTTCAGAAGGCCTTCGACAAGGTCCCACATAGGAGATTGGTGTACAAACTTAAAGCACACGGTATTGAGGGTTCAGTGTTGAGGTGGATAGAAAATTAGTTGGCGGACAGGAAGCAAAGAGTAGGAATAAACGGGTCCTTTTCGGAATGGCAGGCAGTGACTAGTGGGGTACCGCAAGGCTCAGTGCTGGGACCCCAGTTATTTACAGTGTATATTAATGATTTGGACGAGGGAATTGAATGCAACATCTCTAAGTTTGCGGATGACACGAAGCTGGGTGGCAGTGTTAGCTGCGAGGAGGATGCTAGGAGGCTGCAGAGTGACTTGGATAGATTAGGCGAGTGGGCAAATGCATGGCAGATGCAATATAATGTGGATAAATGTGAGGTTATCCACTTTGGCGGCAAGAACAGGAAAGCAGAGTATTACCTGAATGGTGACCGATTGGGAGAAGGGGAGATGCAACGTGACCTGGGTGTCATGGTGCACCAGTCATTGAAAGCAAGCGTGCAGGTGCAGCAGGCAGTGAAGAAAGCGAATGGTATGTTGGCATTCACAGCAAGAGGATTTGAGTTTAGGAGCAGGGAGGTTCTGCTGCAGTTGTACAGGGCCTTGGTGAGACCGCACCTGGAGTATTGTGTGCAGTTTTGGTCTCCTAACCTGAGGAAAGACGTTCTTGCCTTAGAGGGAGTACAGAGAAGGTTCACCAGATTGATCCCTGGGATGGCGGGACTTGCATATGAGGAAAGACTGGATAGACTGGGCTTGTACTCGCTGGAATTTAGAAGACTGAGGGGGGATC